>NC_137659.1:272409-284909 GCF_963422515.1 Blennius ocellaris
CACTTCCGTCACTGAGGGTTTCGTACGTCGGCGTGAAGAGTCTGTTCACATTGACCCTTCTTCTGGACGTGACTGAAGACGAGTTCATGTGCAGCGTCAGCGTTAAAGGAGCTCAGAACTTCCTGGACGGAACGTCTCACCGTTCCTCCCGAAGACGACCTTGAGGACTCGGGGACACGGGACGGTGACGGTCTGTCCCAGGCCGGCGCGTCCCCAGCAGGCGATGTTGTCCCACGTCCCTTTACAGCCGCGACCTGAAGACAGGAAGGACAAAAGACACTTTGTGTTTCCAGTCCGTCAGGTTTAGTCCTTCGCCTCGTTCACACGGTGCAGTTCCATGTTGGGCCACTAGGTGGTGTCGTGTGCTTGTGTACTGAAGACGTGCCGACAGCGCCGCCATCTTGGAGAGGTCACCTGCCGGAGCTCAACGTAAAGATCCAGGTAGAACATCCACGAGAACACTCGTAGCGCGCTTGCTAGTCCAGGTAGCGACACAAGCAGTGCCTCATGTTAAAGCTGAAGAAAAGCTGAGTCAGCAAAAACACCGACTGAAGGAACGTCAGTATCGCGTCAGGCGGAGAAATAATCTCACTTTGGAGCAGAAAATAATCTGAGTCAGAGGTCAGGTCGTCTCGTATCCAGATTTAATCTGGCTGTAATCGGATTACTTCAAGGTGATTGACGCTGTCAGGGGAGGAAGATGCTCTATAATCTGGTGTCAGAGGAGGAAGATGCTCTATAATCTGGTGTCAGAGGAGGAAGATGCTCTATAATCTGGTGTTAGAGGAGGAAGATGCTCTATAATCTGACGTTAGAGGAAGTTTCTCTATAATCTGGTGTAGGGGAGGAAGATGCTCTGTAATCTGACGTTAGAGGAGGAAGATGCTCTATAATCTGGATTAGAGGAGGAAGATGCTCTATAATCTGGTGTCAGGGGAGGGAGATGCTCTATAATCTGGTGTCAGAGGAGGAAGATGCTCTATAATCTGGTGTTAGAGGAGGAAGATGCTCTATAATCTGGATTAGAGGAGGAAGATGCTCTATGATCTGGATTAGAGGAGGAAGATGCTCTATTATCTGGTGTTAGAGGAGGAAGATGCTTTATAATCTGATGCTAGAGGAGGAAGATTCTCTATAATCTGGATTAGAGGGGGAAGATGCTCTATAATCTGGTGTTAGAGGAGGAAGATGCTCTATAATCTGAAGTTAGAGGAGGAAGATGCTCTATAATCTGGTGTCAGGGGAGGGAGATGCTCTATAATCTGGACTAGAGGAGGAAGATGCTCTATAATCTGGATTAGAGGAGGAAGATGCTCTATAATCTGGATTAGAGGAGGAAGATGCTCTATAATCTGGATTAGAGGAGGAAGATGCTCTACAATCTGGCATGTAGAAACGACCAGTGATGTGGAGAACAAACATCCAGAGCTCCTGCAGACACGTCAACACGGCTCAGGTCAAAGGTCAAAGGTCAAAGGTCAAAGGTGAGGAACTAGTCTGTGACCTGTGAAGTCGCCGGCCTCCTCCTTCTCCTCCTCCTCCTCCTCCTCCTCCTCCTCCAGCTTCCTCACGCACTCCGCCCGGTCTCGCTCCACCTCCAGCAGGAAGTTGCAGGTCGGGTGGCGTCCGTCCACCTGCAGGACAGGAAACAACAAGCGTCAAATACCCAGAGCCTTCTGGGTCTGTCCTGGAGACATGGACACATAGAGACAAGGAGACGTGAAGACATTAAGACATTGAGACATGAAGACATTGATATGTGAAGACATTGAGACATGAAGATATTGAGACACGAACACATGAGACATGAAGACATTTAGACGAAGAGACATGGAGACATGGAGACATGGAGACATTGAGACGTGAAGATATTGATACATGAAGACATTGAGATGTAGAGACATGGAGACGAAGACATGGAGACATTGAGACGTGAAGAATTCAGGCATGACGACATGGAGACATTGAGACATGAAGACATTGAGACGTTACGATGATTTCATCAATGCAGATCTACTGGAGGCAAACACACACACACACACACAATCACACACCTACACACACACACACAGACACACAATCACACACCCACACACACACACACACACACACAGACACACAATCACACACCTACACACACACACACACACACACACACACACAGACACACAATCACACACCTACACACACACACACACACACACACACACACACACACACAGACACACAGACACACAATCACACACCTACACACACACACACACACACACACCGATGATGACGATAAGCCGTGTTTCTATTTTTAGAAGGATTAATATTCTGGTGAAGATTAAAGATTAAAGCAGGAAACTTGTACTTTTTGGGTTTTTCTCCTTCGTGAAGGACGAGATTCTTTCTTTCTTCCTCCGTTTGAACGCTTCTGAGGTCAGAACCCATACTCGGGAAAATACTCAGGAAAATACTCGGGATAATACTCAGGAAACACTCAGGAAAATACTCTGGAACATACTCGGGAAAATACTCATGAAAATACTCGGGAACATACTTGGTAAATACTATGGAAAAGACTCAGGAAATACTCAGAAAAACACTCAGGAAATACTCAGGAAAATACTCGGTAACATACTTGGTAAATACTATGGAAAATACTCTGGAACATACTCGGGAAAATACTGGGGGAAATACTCGGGAACATACTTGGTAAATACTATGGAAAATACTCAGGAAATCCTCGGGAAAATCCTTGGGATAATACTCAGAAAAATACTCGGGAAAATACTCTGGAAAATACTCGGGAACATACTCGGGGAAATAATCGGGAAAACACTTGGTAAATACTATGGAAAATACTCAGGAAATACTCGGGAAAATACTCAGAAAAATACTTGTGAAAATACTCAGGAAATACTCTGGAAAATACTCAGGAAATACTATGGAAAATACTCAGGAAAATACTCTGGAACATACTCGGGAAAATACTGGGGGAAATACTCGGGAACATACTTGGTAAATACTATGGAAAATACTCAGGAAATCCTCGGGATAATACTCAGAAAAATACTCTGGAAAATACTCTGGAAATACTCTGGAAAATACTCTGGAAAATACTCGGGAACATACTCGGGGAAATAATCGGGAAAACACTTGGTAAATACTATGGAAAATACTCAGGAAATACTCGGGAAAATACTCGGGAAAATACTTGTGAAAATACTCAGGAAATACTCTGGAAAATACTCAGGAAATACTATGGAAAATACTCAGGAAAATACTCTGGAACATACTCGGGAAAATACTGGGGGAAATACTCGGGAACATACTTGGTAAATACTATGGAAAATACTCAGGAAATCCTCGGGAAAATCCTCGGAATAATACTCAGAAAAATACTCGGGAAAATACTCTGGAAATACTCTGGAAAATACTCTGGAAAATACTCGGGAACATACTTGGGGAAATAATCGGGAAAACACTTGGTAAATACTATGGAAAATACTCAGGAAAATACTCTGGAACATACTCGGGAAAATACTGGGGGAAATACTCGGGAACATACTTGGTAAATATTATGGAAAATACTCAGGAAATCCTCGGGATAATACTCAGAAAAATACTCTGGAAAATACTCGGGAACATACTCGGGGAAATAATCGGGAAAATACTTGTGAAAATACTCAGGAAATACTATGGAAAATACTCAGGAACATTTTCGCAACTTGGTTGAACTTTTGAGGCAAATCAAAGTCACTTCCTGCTTTTTTATTGTTTATTTCTTATTGTAGTTTTTGCTCAAAGTTGGTCAAAGTCGTACATTCGGGGATGAAAGCTGCTGCTTTACTTTCCTCGTCGTGTCAAAACGAGTTTCTTTGACAAAGTCTGGATGTTTTTTTTTCCAAATGTTAATAATCTGGCTGCTTTATGTACATTCAGGTTTTTTCAGTGATGTTAAAATTGGTATTAAATATCCATATATGGGAAAATGTAAAAAAAAAAGAAAAGCATGTTGGCTTTTGTACGACGTCCTATTATTATTATTATTATTATTATTATCATTCTATATGTTGTCACCATGAACCCCGTCAGACCAGAAGCTGTAAACGTCCCAGTGAAGGCGTTTATACGCTCTCCCATTCCACTTCCATTGTTAGAAATCAAACCTTCACCGGGTGACGTAGATCCTCCGGCGGGCGGAGGAGAGGAGCGTCGTGATGGAGGGAGGAGGAAAACTGATTGTGTTTCAGCTTAGAGATTATTAATCAACGGTTCAGCGGCTCTTCTCTGCCGCCATCCTCCTCTTCTATAGATTATATAGCACATATATATACATATACATATATATATATATATATATATATATATGTGTGTATATATACATATATATGTATATATATGTGTGTGTACATATATACATATATGTATATACATATATACATGAATCGATTCAAAAAATTAACGAATTAATCGCACAATTTTCTGTAATTAATTGCGATTAATCGCATTGATTTTCTCCTGAAGACTGAAGCTTTAATGAGATTTATTCAGTTTGACCATTTTAATATTTATAGAAACAAAGTTGTGAATTTATTATATGAATAAAGTGGCAATAATATATTGTAATACACTGAGAGAGAGAGAGAGAGAGAGGGAGGGAGAGAGAGAGGGAGGGAGGGAGAGAGAGGGAGAGAGAGAGGGGGAGAGAAAGAAAGAAAGAGCGAGAGAGAAAGAGAAAGAGAGAGCGAGAGAGAGGAAGAGAGAGAGAGAGAGAAAGAGAGACAAATAGGCGGAGAGAGCGAGGGAGAGAGACAAAGAGAGAGAGAGAAAGAGAAAGAAAGAGGGGGAGAAAGAGAGAGAGCGAGAAAGAGGTGGAGAGAAAGAGCGAGATAGAGAAAGAGAGAGCAAGGGAGATAGAGAGAGAGCGAGAGAGTAAGAGAAAGAGAGAGAGGGTGAGAATGAGAGGAAGAGAAAGAGAGCGAGAAAGAGAGAGGGAGAGAGAGAGAGAAAGAGAGAGAGAGGATCAGGGGACATGAAGATATGAAGAGTTTCACAATAAGAGCGCTGGATTCTCTACATAATGAGTCACTCAGTTCTCTGCGTCTCGCCGGCGGCGGTAAAGAGACGACTCCTCCCATCAGGCCTCTCAGCTTCGCCACGGCGACACGTCTCCATGGAAACACTTCCTCCTTTGTTCTGATCTCAGAAAAGTTTCATATTTTCGCGACAACATTGTGAGAAAAATGTCAGTTGCCACGGAAACGGCAGAAACTATGAAAAGTGTAATTGTTATTATAGTGATGTCAAAATAAAAGCACCAAGATGGATTGTCATTATGGTGACTGTCAAAATAAGAGCACCAAGTTGGATTGTTATTACAGTGACTGTCAAAATAAAATCACCAAGTTGGATTGTTATTACGGTGACTGTCAAAATAAAACCACCAAGTTGGATTGTTATTACGGTGACTGTCAAAATAAAACCACCAAGTTGGATTGTTATTACGGTGACTGTCAAAATAAAACCACCAAGTTGGATTGTTATTACGGTGACTGTCAAAATAAAACTACAAAGTTGGATTGTTATTACGGTGACTGTCAAAATAAAACCACCAAGTTGGATTGTTATTACGGTGACTGTCAAAATAAAACCACCAAGTTGGATTGTTATTACGGTGACTGTCAAAATAAAACCACCAAGTTAGATTGTTACTACGGTGACTGTCAAAATAAAAGCACCAAGTTGGATTGTTATTACGGTGACTGTCAAAATAAAACCACCAAGTTGGATTGTTATTACGGTGACTGTCAAAATAAAACTACAAAGTTGGATTGTTATTACGGTGACTGTCAAAATAAAACCACCAAGTTGGATTGTTATTACGGTGACCGTCAAAATAAAACCACCAAGTTGGATTGTTATTATGGTGACTGTCAAAATAAAACCACCAAGTTGGATTGTTATTATGGTGACTATCAAAATAAAACCACCAGAGAGGAAGACTTTGATAGAAAATTTAACATTTTAGAATATAAAAACAAAAGATTATTTATAGCTAAAATAGTTAGAAAAAAAAAGTAAAGTTCTTTAAAATGTGAAAACATTTTCTTTGAGCTGCTGAAGGAAAAAAAATTCAATAAAACGTTTTTAATATGATCTTTTGTTCAATTAGTCAATAAAACACATCGATAACACCTCCTTCAGTAGAAACGTCTCGTCTGTGGGTTTATTTATTTTAACGTTACATAAATATCATTATATGATAAATTAGGTGTTTTTTTCAGATTCGACTGCTGATTTGAGATTAAATCACAAAAAATACGTGATCAGATACATTGACGACGATATTTGTAATAAATCTGCACTGAATTAAAGAGCGAACGGATTTCAGACACACACACACACACACACACACACACACACACACACGGGTTAATTAACATAAATTGATGATTTAATTACAGTAAAAAGTGAAAATTGATCATTTGTGCAGAGAAAGATTTTTGCTCCAATGAGAGAAACAACAAATGACACAATAGAAGATCGACATTTAAAAACAACATGTGTTCATAATATATCGTCTATATCGTTTTATATCGTCTATATCGTCTATGAACACGTGAGTATCGTGGAGGAAAGTGACGTGTATAGACCCACTGACCGTCGGCGGACACGCGCAGAGATACAAGACGATGAAGAGCAAACTTTTCATCCTCACGTCCAACTTTTCACCTGAGGGCACAGGTGGGGAACTTCCGGTACAGAATAAAAGCGGAACCCTCAGATCATCGTGGGAATCAACTCGGAGTTTTTTTAATCCATGACGGAGTGAGAGAGAGATGAAGGGATGAAGGGATGAGGGATGAAGGAGGAGGAGGAGGAGGAGGAGGAGGTCTCTCTCGTCCGCACGGCTCGCTCGCGCTCAGCCGAATGCGCGCTCCCCGCGCCGCGAGCGCGTTCATAAAGGGAGCACCGCTTCCGGTTTGGAGAATTCAAAGTAAAAGATGCCAAACGTTTAATTTGAAAAACAAAAAAAAAGAATTCGAAAACAACAACAAAGGACAATAAATTAATGTCGTGTTCAAAAAGACTTTGAAATAGATTTTAAATTACATCTTTATTTATTTATTTATTCATTCATTCATTTATTCATTTTTAATTTATTTATTTGTGTTTCTCTCTATCTATCTATCTATCTATCTATCTATCTATCTATCTATCTATCAAACTCTCTATCTCTCTATCTATCTCTCTATCTTTCTATCTATCTATCTTTCTATCTATCTATCTATCTATCTATCTATCTATCTATCTATCTATCTATCTCTCTATCTTTCTATCTATCTATCTTTCTATCTATCAATCTCTCTATCTATCTATCTATCTCTCTATCTATCTATCTATCTATCTATCTCTCTATCTCTCTATCTGTCTATCTCTCTATCTATCTTTCTATCTATCTATCTATCTATCTATCTATCTATCTTTCTATCTATCTATCTTTCTATCTATCTATCTATCTATCTATCTATCTATCTTTCTATCTATCTATCTATCTATCTATCTATCTTTCTATCTATCTATCTATCTATCTATCTATCTATCAATCTCTCTATCTATCTCTCTATCTTTCTATCTATCTATCTTTCTATCTATCTCTCTATCTTTCTATCTATCTATCTTTCTATCTATCTATCTATCTATCTATCTATCTATCTATCTATCAATCTCTCTATCTATCTCTCTATCTTTCTATCTATCTATCTTTCTATCTATCTCTCTATCTTTCTATCTATCTATCTATCTTTCTATCTATCTCTCTATCTTTCTATCTATCTATCTTTCTATCTATCTATCTATCTATCTATCTATCTATCTATCTCTCTATCTATCTCTCTATCTTTCTATCTCTCTATCTATCTATCTCTCTATCTATCTATCTATCTATCAAAGTTGAATTCTGATCAGTGTCTTTGATGATGATTGGTTCATCATTGTGACGTAGGGTTTTCCTTTCAGGCCTGTGATTGGCTGTGGTGTTACGTCGCCCCCTACAGGCTGGTGCTGGTCAGAGCGGCTCTGAACCACGTTTCTATGTTTGTTTTGTTTTGATAATCCAGTTTATCCTCCCAGTGGAGCCTGACGGGACGAGAACGATCATTTTAAAACCAACTAAACAACTGTTTGTTTTTTTAAAAACACATTATGTGACATTTCAGTTCAGCCGTCGTTTAATTGGATCGATGCAAATTGTATTTTAATGCTTCTTCTTCCAGTGAGCTTCACAATACAGCGTCATGGAGGAGGGTGTGTGTGTGGGTGTGTGTGTGTGTGTGGGGGGGGGGGGCTGCTTTAACATTGAATTCCTTTTTTGCTTCCTTGAAATTAGAGAGAGAAACTAATTTAACTAAAGTACAGACAATCCTTGTGTTTTTAAACACACTATACTTGAATTAGTTTCACACACACACACACACACACACACACACACACACACACACACACACACACACACACACACACACACACACACACTCAACTCAACTCTCAACTCAACTTTATTTATAAAGCGCTTTAAGCGGCCGTAGCAGAGACAAAGTGCTGTACTTCGAAATAAAAATGTAAGAGGCAAAATAAAAACATTAAAACAATAACAACAATAAAAAAAAGTAAAAACAATCAGATGGTAAAACAACAAACAAAATATAAAAAGTTAAAACAATAAAAAACGAAGGCACTAAAACCAGAGCAGAGTCTCACGCTGAGGTAAAAGACAAAGAATAAAAATGGGTTTTAAGACGAGTTTTAAAACACACACACACACACGCACACACACACACACACACACACTGCAATCCATCCATCAGCCCAGAATCCCACAGGTGTGTGTCTCCCTCTCGCCGCCAGGGGTCGCCCCTGCTCCGCGGAGCTGCTACCACCGCCGCCGCCGGCCCCACCACCACCCCCGCCATGACAGCTTCCTGCCGGCGGAGCTCCGACGGGCCGCCCGCCGCACTTCTCCGGGGGATGAGCTCGAGGAGCGGACGGCCAGGGAGAGTTTGTGTGTTCGGCATGCGGCGGAGCGGACCGGGGCTGTGAGTCGGAGCGAGTCCGGGGGAGAAGAGCTGCTGCTTCGCGGTACGTCTGGCGCGAACAACGACAAGTAGTAGTAGAAGAAGAAGAAGAAGAAGGCGCAGGAGTTAAAGGAGTAGAAGAAGAAGTTGTTTTGCTTTGGCTTTTCCATCGCCGCTTTGAAGTTCGTCCGGATACGTGTCACTTTGTGGCGTCATGACGGACTCCGTTCAAAAAACCAGCAAAATAACTGTTCCTCCACTTGCCGGTGAAGTCCTGTCCCCCGGACCTCACGGCCGGACGGGATTCGCATATTTATAGTCGATGCTCTTCAATTCGGCCGACGTAGAAATAAGAAAAACGGCGTGTTTTTTCGGTAAACGTGTACTTTTATCACCGCTTCACGCGGACGGTTGCCGTGCGCTAGGGCGGCTGAGGACTCCAGGTGAGGCGTCAATTAAAGTTAAAATACTTGGTTTAAAATGCGCGATGGTGAATTAGACGAATGCCGAATTTTCGGTGGTATTTTATAGTTTCACTTAAAACCCTACGATTCGGTTGCTTTACTTGTGTTCTCTTTTTGGACTTCGTGGGACATAAAGTGGGCGTTTTTGCGAGCGAGTTTTGTATGAGGTTTTCTCAGGAAAGCCACCATTGGGGGTGAAGCCCGGTTTGCATGAGAAAACCATGGAAATCCAAGAATTAGCATTTTTTTTTCCCTTGTTATGCACTTTAAATTGTAAATTTAGTATTTTAGTTGTATTTCTTTAATGACATCTTTACAGTATGTTTAGCATATTTAGAACCTATTTTGCCAAAGTGACACTTTTGGTCTGTAATGTCAGAAATGGTGCGACGGTTGGGAGTATACATGTTTTAATAGTGTTTTTGCCAGGGTTAAAAATGAGACATTTCTCATTTAATTATTCATTATCCACCCAGAGTGAAACCATCGCGACCATCGACGTCGTTTCTGCTGACATTTTGGATTTCAGACGTTGACATTTAAACAACGGTCCTGCTTGAACAATGTGTCTCCAGACAGGACGTGAGTGCGAGGATGGGGGAATCGGTGGGAGCGAAGGCGGCGCCCGGCGACCCGGGCGGCCCCCCGCCCAGCCCGCCGACGTCCCCGGAGGACGAGCAGCCGTCGTCGCTCGCCGACGTCGCCCAGATGTGGGTGAAGTTCGGCAAGACCTTCGCCGTCATCTTCCCCATCTACGTGCTGGGATACTTTGAGTTCAGCTTCAGCTGGGTGCTGGTGGGCCTGGCGGCGCTCTTCTACTGGAGGAAGAACTACGGCGGCCAGGACTACAGGATAAACCGGGCCCTGGCCTTCCTGGACCACGAGGAGAGAGCGGTGAGGCAGGCGGTGCCCACCACGGAGCTGCCGCCTTGGGTAAGTCCGCAAAGCCGCCCGCCGTTTTTTTTTTTTTTTTGTTTTGTTTTTACGATATCGTGCTAATTCTTGATGCAACAGTGCCATCTAGTGGCCCGGGACAGGAACTGCGCCGAGTGGCGTCCTGGAAGCAGGGATGATGGCGTGATCGGGTATCGACTCGTCACCCTGGACAGGAAGACCCAGAAAGGTCAATCGATCGCCCCGCAGTGACCTTTGACCCCCCCCGATGAGATACTTTATCAGTTTCACCTTCGCTTCGTCGACCCGGCAGACGGCCGACCAAACGCTGAGCGGAGGAGAACGAGGAGAACGAGGAGAAAGAGGAGAAAAGAGGAGAAAGGAGGAGGAGAAAGAGGAGAAAGGAGGAGGAAAGAAGAGAAAGAGGAGGAAAGGGTAGAATGAGGAGAAAGGAGAAGGAGGGGAAAGAGGAGGAAAGGGTAGAAAGAGGAGGAAAGGAAGAAGGAGGGGAAAGAGGAGAAAGAGGAGAAAGAAGAGAAAAGAGGAGAAAGGAGGAGGAGAAAGAGGAGAAAGGAGGAGGAAAGAAGAGAAAGAGGAGGAAAGGGTAGAATGAGGAGAAAGGAGAAGGAGGGGAAAGAGGAGGAAAGGGTAGAAAGAGGAGGAAAGGAAGAAGGAGGGAAAAGGGGAGAAAGAGGAGAAGGAAGAGAAAGAGGAGACGGAGGAGAAAGAGGAGAAAAGAAGAGAAAGAGGAGAAAAGAGGAGAAAGTCCCGGAGTTCAAATGAAATCAGCTTCAGTGAAACACGAGTTTTTCTCCTCAAATCAAACGGACTCATGTTTGACGGATCTGGAACGACTGAACTTCAGTTTACTAGAAGAGTCTGCAGAGTTTTCAAAAAGTGTCACGGTTCTGAGTTTCTCTTCTTTCCTCCTGAAGAATTTCAGGAATGAGGAGGTGGAGAAAACCTGAACTTTTATCTCTGGAGGAGGAGGAGGAGGAGGAGGAGGAGGAGGAGGAGGAGGAGGAGGAGGAGGAGGAGGAGGCGGCGGCGCTTCAGAAGAGAGGAGCATCTCGCCTCCACCACCTCCTCCTCCTCCTCCTCCCTCTTCACCTCCTCCTTGATCCTCCCCCATTAGAATATTGATCCTAGGAGCCACATTTAGAATCTGCTGTGTCTGTGTGAGCTGGACTGGCTCCGCCCCCACACACGCCCATCTATGGGAAGAGGAGGAAGTACTTCCTCTCGTGGCGCCATGTGCCAGAGCAGAGCTGCCTGATTGTGAGAGGAGCCAAAAGGGGGAGGAGCCTACCTTGATTGTGATTGGCTGAACCCCCCGATGACATCATATAGGCTTTGATTTCTGGTTGGCTGCTTGGAGACGATTGTTACTGCTGGAGAACCTTCAGGAAGTGAATTTTCTTCTAATATGAGCCTTTAAAGTTTAACAAAACACCAAAGAAGAAGAAAATGACTTTTACTGACGTCACAAGGAGATTTTCAGTCTTTAAAAAAGATCAAAGGAGACAAATGAAACCCTCCTGACGTTGCGTCACGTTTTCCGCCGCTTCTTTATTCCAGTTCAACAAGTGGAAGCAGTTTTCAGCTTTTCCGTTTGATCTGCACATTTCTGGCGTCGTTTTCCAGCAGCGAGATCGTTTTAACAGATCAAAGCGAAGAACCAGTTTATATAAATGTGTCGTGAATCAACTGCAACCCCGGCGGGCGACCTGCTGCTGCTCGTCGCTTTAGTGAGGCCAGATGCTGATTCCGCCGACGCCAGGATTTTTGTTGTATTTCTGTGGCAGCGCCCCCTAGAGGCCCGGCATATGTACTGCGTCGTTTAGTCTTTTTTTTTTTTTTTAATGGTGAGACTCTTTATGAATGCCGGCGAGACAAAATAGGATTTTGGCTGTTGTGGGCGGGGCCTAAAGGAAGTTTGTGAATCCCTTGTTTGTTTTTTTAAAGATTTATTTAATATGAAGCAGGAGAGTTTGAGTCACAGGATGTTTCCTGGCGGTCGACGGGACCACGAGGCTCGCCGGTGGAAACACTGAGGCAAGCTGGAGTTCTGCTCCTC
>NC_137659.1:287409-334318 GCF_963422515.1 Blennius ocellaris
CTTTTAAAAAGTTGGAACTTCTCTGAAACGCGGCCGGGCTCTCTGGTTCTCAAATTCCCGCTTCGAGAACATAGATCTATAGAAGTAGACTCCTGGTTGGTAGAGCCGTCGTCTCCCAGTTGGAAGGTTGCAGGTTCGATTCCCGGCTGAAACGCGTCGCTGTGTGTGGCTCGTTTGTTGTAAATAAGTTTCTACATGTATTGTGAAACGACAGGACTGTAGTACCACGTGTCTGACTGTAGGGGGCAGAAAACCCCGTTTTGAGTTTAGTGTGTGTGTTTCTGTTTCTCAAGGTTTTGCAGGTTTCGCTTCATTTATGAAATAAAATGTTTATTTATTTGTGTTCCAGGTCCATTATCCCGACGTGGAGCGGGTGGAGTGGCTGAATAAGGTGCGTTTGATTTGTTCACTCGGGCGGGAGGGGAGACGGGGGCGGGAACGTTAGGAACGTTGGACGAGCTCCTCCAGGCGCCGTCTCGCTCTGACGCCAAGCGTCTCGTCCCGCAGACGGTGAGACAGATGTGGCCGTTCATCTGCCAGTTCGTGGACAAGCTGTTCAGGGACACCATCGAGCCGGCGGTGAAGAACGCCAACCCCCACCTCGCCTCCTTCTGCTTCACCAAGATCGACATGGGCGACAAGGTGAGACCTCCGACCTCTGACCTCTGACCTCCGATCTCTGACCTCCAACCTCCGATCTCTGACCTCCAACCTCTGACATCCAACCTCTGACATCCAACCTCCGATCTCTGACCTCCAACCTCTGACATCCAACCTCTGACATCCAACCTCTGACATCCAACCTCTGACATCCAACCTCCTCACTCTGACCTCTAACCTCTGACATCCAACATCTGACCTCCGACCTCTGACCTCCAACCTCTGACATCCAACCTCTGACATCCAACCTCTGACATCCAACCTCCGATCTCTGACCTCTAACCTCTGACATCCAACCTCTGACCTCCGACCTCTGACCTCCAACCTCTGACCTCCAACCTCTGACATCCAACCTCTGACATCCGACCTCCAACCTCTGACCTCCAACCTCTGACATCCAACCTCTGACCTCCAACCTCTGACATCCAACCTCCGATCTCTGACCTCCGATCTCTGACCTCCAACCTCTGACCTCTGACATACAACCTCTGACCTCCGACCTCTGACATACAACCTCCGACATCTGACCTCCAACCTCTGACTTCCGACCTCTGACCTCTGATCTCCGACCTCCGACATCCTCCCTCTGACCTCTGACATACAACCTCTGACATCCAACCTCTGACCTCCGACCTCTGACCTCTGCCGCGAAGCAGCTGAAGTGTCTCGAAATAAAAAAAAACATGTTTTAAACGGAGAAATGTGGGTTATTTGAGGTAAAATCCAGGAAATGACGAGGTGTTTCTCATCAGAGCTTGTGGTGTTTTTCTGTTTCCTTCTGCTTCTAAACTCTGTCCTGGTTCGTCTCGTCTCGTCTCGTCTCGTCTCTCGAGTTTGAAAATTTCATAAACGCCGCGACATTACACTTCCTTTCTGTAGCCTGGAAGTAAACGATTATTTTTAAAACGATTGTTTAAAGGAGTAGACGACTGTTCTAACGTTTCCTCGACTCCGTCAGTCGACGTTCATCGGTGAAGTAACTTCACTGCAGTGAATCCTGATGCTAAGCTAGCAGACGTCAATCTAATACTGTGTTTCACTGGGAATCGACCACGGCGTGATTGAGCTAACGCTAATCATGAAGCGGCAAACGTAACGTTGAACAGATACGTCTAATGTTCCTACAATCTGCTAGCTACCGTAGCTAGCAGCGCTACACTTTGGTGGCGCTCGTGGCGAGATAGCCGTGCTCTGTTAGCTGTAAGCTAGCCACCGTTACCATTCATGCTAGCATCGTATGCTATTACTAGCTAACGTTAGCTAAACACAGCTGTTTAGCCACGAGCTACCAACAATAACCAAACACAAGCACGGCTAGCTAGCACCACCGTGGTGCGCGGAGCTCAAGCTCACGTTGCACAATTGAAAGTAAATAAGTTTAGCAAACATTAGCGACGGTAACGTTACTTCCTTCTGTTCTCCGGCGTCACGAGTGACAACGAGACGCCTCCTCGGCTGCGAACGCTCCACGTGGAGGTGGAGCTGGTGTGCTATGCTAGCTCAGCTGCTAATAGACTGCTAATAGCTCTAGCTTGATGCTAACGGCTGTTTAAAGTCGTCGCACAGCGTCGATGTGAGGCGGCGGGTTGCCGCTGAGCCCGAGAGTCTCGTCCTCCATGACCGTTTGTCCTGGTCACTCAGTGGGCGTGGCCAGTGGGCGTGGCAACGCAGCGACTTGCGCCCCCGGAAACCCTTCGTCCTCCAAGCGTCCGTAAACTCTCCGTCTGCTTCGTCCTCAGCCTCTGCGGGTCAACGGGGTGAAGGTCTACACCGAGAACATCGACAAGCGGCAGGTCATCATGGACCTGCAGGTCAGGTGAGTCCGAGTCGCAGGCGGACTGTTTAGTCTGAGGAGTTGAGTTGTAATTAACCCCCCCCCGTCGTGGCCCCTCCTTCTAGTTTTGTGGGGAACACGGAGATCGACGTGGACATCAAGAAGTACTACTGCAGAGCCGGAATCAAAAGTATCCAGGTAAAGAACCCGAGACGGAAAACTGCAATGTGGTACCACAGAGTGTAAAGCCTCAAGATGAAATCAATAAATAAATCAATAAACGTAGCAGTTCTATTGCAGTTTTCGGGTATTTGCACTGCAGCTGGAGTTTTAGGAAACATCTGGTTCACCTGAACCAGATGTTTCTGGCCTGTCGTCCACATGAGGCAGTTTTGGACGTGTGAAGACAGTTTTTTTTTTAAAACGGGTCCCAAGAGTGGGGAAATTGTAAAACCCCGGCCCTGGAAAAACGATGATGTTACACAGTGGTCTGTGATGTCATCAAATAAACACAACAATCAGGGACTACAAGGTCCATAGACCTATAGAACTAGGAGCTACTGACGCTAGCAGCAGGAGGAGGAGCAGGGCCATAGACCTATAGAACTAGAAGCGACTGACGCGAGCAGCAGGAGGAGCAGGGCCATAGACCTATAGAACTAGAAGCGACTGACGCGAGCAGCAGGAGGAGCAGGGCCATAGACCTATAGAACTAGAAGCTACTGACGCTAGCATGAGGAGGAGCGGGGCCATAGACCTATAGAACTAGAAGCTATCACATTAGCAGCAGGAGGAGCAGCGGGGCCATAGACCTATAGAACTAGGAGCTACTGACGCTAGCAGCAGGAGGAGCAGCGGGGCCATAGACCTATAGGACTAGAAGCTACTGACGCTAGCAGCAGGAGGAGCAGCGGGGCCATAGACCTATAGAACTAGAAGCTACTGACGCTAGCAGCAGGAGGAGAGGGCCATAGATCTATAGAACTAGAAGCTACTGACGCTAGCATGGCCATAGACCTATAGAACTAGAGTTATATACAGGTTTATTAGCAGGAATCTACTTCTAAATTTCTACGTGCTCTGCTGCCTTCTGTGTATTTGGTGATTGAGTCACAGCGCCCCTAAAGGCCTGGCATGTGTACTACATGTCCTGGAGCCTCACGTTGAGACGAGTTCACCGTGACGAGTTCACCGTGACGAGTTCACCGTGACGAGTTCACCGTGACGAGTTCACCGTGATGAGTTCAAAGTGACGAGTTCACAGAGGAGTTCAAAGTGACGAGTTCACAGTGACGACTTCACTGTGACGACTGGACGGGATTGTTTTTGGAGAACTAGGGGAGAAAGAAGATCGTTTCTTTCATCATGAGGACGTGGCCTTGGAGGTTTATTATTGTACAGTTCACTGAGCTTTATTGAAATCCATATGACCCACACTCTGAAGTGTCCCTGAACGCCTCATGCAGAGAATTCAGTTCATTTTGTCATAAAGAGTGAAAAGTTCAAGTGCATGTTGGGACTGTTGAACTCATTGATGTTTTAATTATGTGGAATGTCCGGTGGAGTGAACGCCCCCCCTGCCCCTCCCCCGTCAATCCCCGCAGACACAGTTTTACATAACGTGTTGACACAGAGCCGATAACGGCGGCGTTATCCTCCCAGCTGGCGACTCGGCGTGGCGCCATGTTTGCCGTGCAGAGATCAGAGCGAGGAGAGAAGACTTACCGGGACGAACGGCGGCGAAACTCCGTCAATATTTACCTTTCCCGCCGCGCCGCCGCCGTGACCCCCCGGCGGGAGCGCCGTGAAGACACACTGGTGTTTTCACGCCGCTCCTCGCGGCGCCGCCGTTCGGGCGTTTTCCCAGAAGTCGTCGGACGCCGGCGGTGAAACAGGATGTAGATGGAGGGGATTTATTCGGGGGCTTCCAACGACTCTGGGTGCCGTGATGCAACGCCGGGTGATCGACCTCCATTGGGAGCAGCCAAAGGTCAAAGGTCGAGGCTCTTCCCCAACAACTCTTGCACATGCAAGGAGAGAATCGACCACCAACATTTGGCAACTTTCAAAAAATACAGCTTCTGGAATATATTTTGTTATACAATTATTTACTGTACATAAAAAAATCTCAATAAAACACAGACAGACATATATCTATATATCTATATCTATAGATATATAGATATCTATATCTATATAGAGATATAGATATATCTACATATAGATATATCTATATATAGATATACATAGATATATCTATATATAGATCTATAGATATGATGAACTTCCAAAAGTTGCTGCAAATCCTGGCCAGTACATGAAATATTTATATTATCTGCAAATAGTACAAATTAATTTAAAGGCTCGTATTATGTAAAAATTCTAAAGGTTCTCCAGCAGTAAGAACCGTCTCCACATCTGGAACGACGCCCCAGAGGTGAAGAAAGTGTGTCCTCCCTCTCTCTCTCTTTTAAAAAGTGTTTCTCCAAGCAGCCAATCAGAAATCAAACCCTATATAGTGTCATCGGGGGGTTCAGCCAATCACAATCCAGGAAGGCTCCTCCCCCTCCTTTGACTCCTCCCACAATCGGGCAGCTCTGCTCCGGCACATGGCGCCACGAGAGGAAGTACTTCCTCATAGATGGACGTGTGCGGGGGCGGAGCCAGTGTTTTGGGCCGCCGTTTCCGCGGCGACGGCGCTCAGAGCTACTGGAAGCACGACACGTGACGTAGGACTGTATGACGGCTGACGGCCTGCGGGTGGCGCTGACGGGGCGGCGTGTCTGTGTGCAGCTGCAGGGCGTGATGCGGGTGGTGATGGAGCCGCTGCTCGGAGACATGCCGCTGATCGGAGCCTTGTCCGTCTTCTTCCTCAAGAAACCGGTGAGTCAAACCCCGTTCTCCACCTGTCCCCCACCTGTCCTCAACCTGTCCCCCACCTGTCCTCAACCTGTCCCCCACCTGTCCCCACCTGTCCTCCACCTGTCCCCCACCTGTCCTCCACCTGTCCTCAACCTGTCCTCAACCTGTCCTCAACCTGTCCTCCATCTGTCCCCCACCTGTCCTCCACCTGTCCTTCACCTGTCCTTCACCTGTCCTCCACCTGTCCTCCATCTGTCCTCAACCTGCCCTCCACCTGTCCTTCACCTGTCCTCCACCTGTCCTCAACCTGTCCTCCACCTGTCCTCAACCTGTCCTCAACCTGTCCACCTGTCCTCCACCTGTCCTCCACCTGTCCTCCACCTGTCCTCCACCTGTCCTTCACCTGTCCTTCACCTGTCCTCCACCTGTCCTCCATCTGTCCTCAACCTGTCCTCCACCTGTCCTCCACCTGTCCTTCACCTGTCCCCCACCTGTCCTTCACCTGTCCTCAACCTGTCCTCCATCTGTCCTCAACCTGTCCTCCACCTGTCCACATGTCCTCAACCTGTCCTCAACCTGTCCACCTGTCCTCCACCTGTCCTCCACCTGTCCTTCACCTGTCCCCCACCTGTCCTCCACCTGTCCTTCACCTGTCCTCCACCTGTCCTCCACCTGTCCTCAACCTGTCCTCAACCTGTCCTCCGCCTGTCCCCCACCTGTCCCCCACCTGTCCCCCACCTGTCCCCCACCTGTCCCCCACCTGTCCTTCACCTGTACTCCACCTGTCCTCAACCTGTCCTCAACCTGTCCTCAACCTGTCCTCCGCCTGTCCCCCGCCTGTCCCCCACCTGTCCTCCACCTGTCTCTTTTACTTTCTTAAAAACAGACAAACCGCCACAATAAATGTCTTTTCAGTCGTCGTTTTCTGTTAAATCCTCGTCTGGCTGGTATTCGACGCTTCCCGACACTCAGACCTGACATCGCGTCCCGCCTGTCTCTTCAGAGGACGACTTTCAGTTTCACACAGGAAATGGTTGTTTAGCAGGTTGCCAACGTTGATCAACCGCAAGCAGGTTGCTTGTTTTGCAGCTCGTGTCTCTTCAGAGGATGTCTTGTCTCTTCAGAGAGACGCTGGACATGTCTGTCTCTTCAGAGAGACGCTGGACATGTCTATCTCTTCAGGGACACTGGACATGTCTGTCTCTTCAGAGGATGTGTCTGTCTCTTCAGAGAGACGCTGGACATGTCTGTCTCTTCAGAGGATCTGTCTGTCTCTTCAGAGGACGTGTCTTGTCTCTTCAGAGGATGTCTTGTCTCTTTAGAGAGCCGCTGGACATGTCTGTCTCTTCAGAGGATGTGTCTGTCTCTTCAGAGGACGTGTCTGTCTCTTCAGAGATGCTGGACGTACATGTCTGTCTCTTCAGAGGACGTGTCTGTCTCTTCAGAGATTCGCTGGACATGCCTGTCTCTTCAGAGGACGTGTCTGTCTCTTCAGAGAGACACTGGACGTGTCTGTCTCTTCAGAGGACGTGTCTGTCTCTTCAGAGATGCTGGACGTACATGTCTGTCTCTTCAGAGGACGTGTCTGTACCTTCAGAGATGCTGGACGTACGTGTTTGTCTCTTCAGAGCCACTGGACATGTCTGTCTCTTCAGAGGACGTGTGTCTGTCTCTTCAGAGAGCCGCTGGACGTGTCTGTCTCTTCAGAGAGCCACTGGACATGTCTGTCTCTTCAGAGCCGCTGGACGTGTCTGTCTCTTCAGAGGGCTGCTGGATGTCCTCTGCAGGCTGTCTTCAGTCAGAGACACAGGAAACGGGACCATCCCTCCGTTTCTCCTCCTCAGTCAGTCGTTCGTCTTGCTTCAGTGTCTCAGAACGTCTTTCGTCTTTAAGCAGAATTGTTTTGCCTCGTCACTTTGAATCTATTGACTCTGCTTCTACGTCCTCGTCTTCACCTGCAGCACCGCTTGTCTCCCTTCGGCCTCGTCTGGGACGACGCTGCAGCCGTTTGACACTTTAAGCCTCTTATGCAGCCGCCGTTAATCTCTGTGACACACACACACACACACACACACACACACACACACACACACACACACACACACACACACACACACACACACACACACACACACACACACACACACACACACACACACACACAGTCTTAACCACATCAGTGTGTCATCGGGTTTAAATCTTCCAAAACCGCCATAAAACCACAGATGGACGAGTGAAGACGCGTCAAACACTTTAAATGAAATTTCCTGCAGCGGAACGCGGCCATTTGTCCACAAAACGTCTCCAAACATCTGGGTGTTTTCAACAAACGTCTGGGTGTTTTCAACAAACGTCTGGGTGTTTTCGCAGACGTCTGGGTGTTTTCGCAGACGTCTGGGTGTTTTCAACAAACGCCTGGGTGTTTTCAACAAACGCCTGGGTGTTTTCAACAAACGTCTGGGTGTTTTCAACAAACGTCTGGGTGTTTTCACAGACGTCTGGGTGTTTTCAACAAACGTCTGGGTGTTTTCAACAAACGTCTGGGTGTTTTCACAGACGTCTGGGTGTTTTCAACAAACGTCTGGGTGTTTTCAACAAACGCCTGGGTGTTTTCAACAAACGCCTGGGTGTTTTCAACAAACGCCTGGGTGTTTTCAACAAACGCCTGGGTGTTTTCGCAAACGTCTGGGTGTTTTCACAAACGTCTGGGTGTTTTCGCAAACGTCTGGGTGTTTTCGCAAACGTCTGGGTGTTATCGCAAACGTCTGGGTGTTTTGAACAAACGTCTGGGTGTTTTCGCAAACGTCTGGGTGTTTTCACAAACTTCGCCTCCGGGTTCTCGGTCATGAATTCCACCGGTTCTTCAAGATCGTCCTCCTGAACGTCTCTGGCTGTCTTCCTGAACGTCTTCCTGAATGTCTCCTGAACGTCTCCTTGAATGTCTCGCCAAACATCTTCCTGAACGTCCTTCTGAACATCTTCCTGAATGACTTCCTGAATGTCTTTCTGAACATCTCCCGCAATGTCCTCCTGAACGCCTCTGACTGTCTTCCTGAAGGTCTCCTTGAATGTCTCACCGAACGTCCTCCTGAACATCTTTTTAAATATCTCCGTGAACATCTCCGTAAATGTCTTTTGCCGATTGTCTTCCTGAACGTCTTCCTGAACATCTCCTTGAATGTCTCCCCGAATGTCTTTCTGAGCATCGCGATTCAGAGGGACCCTGAAGGGTTCTGGTTCTGGACTCTGGATACGTCTGAGCGCCGGCACGGCCATAAAACCGCAAGACTTTCTGCATTCCTCTGCTGCCGCCTCAGTTATCGATTGGGAAAACCAGAAGTGCTGCTCAGCCCGGATCCCAGAGTTTCCACATCTGTGTCTTTAATGACGGCAGCTCCTGTCCCAGAACCCTCCTGGAGATCGGGGTCTGCTTGTGACCCAGTTATAAGTCCCAGTTGTGGGACGGCAGGCTCTTAACTGGGTTAGAAAAGCAGGCTGAGCTCCCGCTCTGCTCGCTGCGCCTTCGTCATTGTTTTTGCGTGGAAGGAAAAGGAACGTGTTTCTGCCTGCAGTGTCGGGTTTCAACCTCTCAGGAACAGGTTCCTGGAAAGACTCCCTCTGCTGACGTCCGACCGGGAGTCTCCCTGCAGACCTGACTGGAGGACACGGTCCCACCCAGGGGAGGGGTATTACATCATCGA
Source organism: Blennius ocellaris (assembly GCF_963422515.1). Taxonomy (NCBI): domain Eukaryota; kingdom Metazoa; phylum Chordata; class Actinopteri; order Blenniiformes; family Blenniidae; genus Blennius; species Blennius ocellaris. The sequence continues at coordinate 296,407 of NC_137659.1, forward strand.
CCAACGTCACGTCACATTAACTGCTAGTTTAAATGTAAATTGAAATTCCACAGAAACTATTTCTGTCGTTTCCTTCGGTCTTAGGACCACGAGGTCGGAGGCCACTAGGGGCGCATACCAAGATGGCGGCATGGAGCACAGCTCCCAAGTCCATTAGGTGAATTATCCCCCAAAACTTAGATAAAACTTGGAAAAACACGAATATTTGATCAACACGAAATGAGCGGGGGACGAGGAAGGAACGGTTCAAGAAAGAAAACCATGTCCAGTGACCCAGAAGAATCCGACCACGAGGTCGAAGCAGACGTGGAAAACGTGAGCGCCGAACAGCCTCAATGTTATTACAATGGAAATACGAAACTTAAAGACAGAGATGAAGGAGGATCTTACGAAATTCGGAGATGACTTCAAAGCAGAAGCACGAGATCGTTTTTTTTTTTTTTTAACTCTGAAAAGTGGAGAAATTCCAGAATCAGCGGCTCGGCAAAGACGATCACCTGTGGGGGGAAAAACGATGACGTAATCGTCCCGCGACGCCGTCGAATGACCAACAACAATGGCGGCCGCCACGCTCCAGGTGGCGCCGCTGATGCTACATGACGCTAGCAGCAAGGGGGCGCGGGGCCATAGACCTATAGAACTAGAGTTACATACAGGTTTATGAGACTGGAGTCTACTTCTACATTTCTAAGTGCGCCGTGTCTTCTTCGGTGTGTTCGGTGAGTCACAGCGCCTCATGCACTGCTAGCCCCGAAGCCTCGTGTTGAGCCGCGTTCATCGCGACGTTTTGACGGCACGTTGTCGGGGAGTTAAAAAGGCGGTTTCGCCTGTTGTGGGCGGGGCCTGCGTGGAGTCGGCTGGACTGTAGCTAGAACCCATGGGAACCTCCCGTCGGAGACGTCGTCCGGCCTCCGGTCACGTCACCGCGAGAATCTGCTCACTGCCACGCGTTTCGTCAAAGTCCGAACCAACGTTTCTGTGTTTTTCCAGCTGCTGGACATCAACTGGTCGGGACTCACCAACATGCTGGACATTCCCGGAGTCAAGTGAGTCAAACCATCAGCAAAACCACATTTTACTCGTTAGAAAACACACGTCGTTGTGGAGTTGGTGGGACAGGTTGGGGGGGGGGCAAAGAGTCTATACCAGGGGTGTCCAACATGAGGCCCGGGGGCCAGAAGCGGACCGCCAGAGGATCTAATCCGGCCGCCATGGGATTTTTTTATTTTTTTATTTTTTTAAAAGAATTTATAAGAAAAGTGACAGAGGCTGATCTAAAAACACGAGATTGGCAAAAAAAATGACATTGAAAACCGCCCTCGGTCAGAATTAACGCATCTGTCGAGGACACCTTTCACAATAAAGGTGTCCAACTTATGTGAAGTGATACTTTAGACACGTAAACTCAAAACCATCTCCAGATGATGACAAATTGTTTTAATCCCGAATAAAATTACGATATCCAGATACAGGGGACTGAGGGGTTTGTTGTTTTTTTTTGCTAATATAATAATATCTGGTTAACTTTAATATGTACATTTCAGAATAAGACTGGCAAATTCTTGCAAAAGGATCAAAAGAAGGAAAGACTTTGACATTTGTCCATATCTGCAGTTTAATATGTTACGTGTGACTCGTCGGGCCTCCAGAGGTCAGAGGTCAGATCAGGTGGATGTGGATCCTCAACTAGAACCAGTTTGACCCTCCTGGTTTAAACATGAAATATGAAGCATTTTGAATGTTTGTCCAACAAATGAATGATGTTTCATCCAAACGTTGACGTTTGCAGACGAACATCATCTAATGAGCTCTGATGATAAACCTGCTGGAAGCTCTGAGACGAGCGGATTATAATCCCACCGCTGGTATTTTTAGCAGCAGCATGAAGGATTTAGTGAGACTTTATTTTGCTCGGTCGGGTTCCAGACGTCGCGTCTCGTCAGTTTGCTTTACGGATCTTTAGTCCACATTGACAGAGTGAAACTTTAACAGTAATAATAATTTAAAGTTTATTTCAGTTCTGTGGAAATAGTGCAAAATACAGAGAAAAAGTGTTTCAGTGCGACTTTTCCGCTGCAATATTTCTTATTACAACTAAAAACCTTTGTACACAAAGAGTCTGAATATTAATCCCACGTTAATCATATACGAACAATTCAAACAGACATTTTTTTATTGTGTAGTTAAAGATGTAAAAAATTTAAAATTTCAGCTCCAAAACCTCAAAATGCAACTTTTTTATTTGCGTCTTTGTTCTTCTGTGTCGAGTGACGAGTTGAAAGCTTTCAGTCGAGCAGCTTTGATCCCCAAAGCCTGCAGGCGGCATGTGCTTCCTTTAGTTCGACATTCTTTCAGCGTTACAGCGATTTTTCTTTTTCTTTTTTTTAATGTTTGTTGGCTGTAAAAGCGATTTTTCAATTACATGCACACTTTAAATGAGTTGCACATGTTTTTTTTTTTTTTTATGCTTTTTTTTTTTTTTTTTTCTCTCTCAATGTGCAAACTTTTCTTTCAGTGACTGGGTTTGTTTGTGGAGCTGAAACTGGAGGTGTGAAGCTGGAACTGGGTTCCTGTCGGTTTACTGTTTTCACTGAGCTCAGGTTTACGCCGTTTCTGCGTCGGGGCAACTTTATTGTTTGTTTTCAGCTCCCGAGCGCACACTTTCAAAAAGACTCCACCCTGTGAAATGTAGCTTTCCTTGTTCGACGAGTTTAAAAGAGTGTGTGTGTGTGTGTGTGTGTGTCTGAGTGTGTGTCTGAGTGTGTGTCTGTGTGTGTGTGTGTGTTGTGATCGGCTGGCCCCACCCTGCTTTTCCTGTGCGTGTTCGTTTTTTTCATTTTTCCCCTAAATTATCAAACTTGTGCCACTTCCTGTTTGTAAAACTGCAGGATTAAACACACACACACACACACACACACACACACACACACACACACACACACACACACACACACACACACACACACACACACACACACACACACACACACACACACACACACACACACACACACACACACACACACACACACACACACACAGGCATGCTGGAATACGTTGAAACCTGTGTGTGCGTGTGCGTGTGTGCGTGTGTGCGTGTGTGCGTGTGTGCGTGTGTGCGTGTGTGCGTGTGTGTGTGTGTGTGTGTGTGTGTGTGTGTGTGTGTGTGTGTAATCCTGCAGTAGAACAGAAGTGTGTGTTTCAGCAGGGAGACAAACGGCCTGGTGTGTTGACAGGCGGCGCTCTGCCGCCATCTAGAGGACGAGACGGGAAGTGTCAGAGCAGTGCTATTTAAATTGATTAAAAGTATTGGGCGGAGCAGATTACAAATGTAATCCTGCATGTTAGACCTTGATTCAGAGCCAGAGGAGGTCAAACTAATAAGAACCGTCCAGAATAACCTCTTAAAGATAAACTTTTTTTATTTGTGTATTATTTGTTTTAACAATTGTGGCAGAAAATGACTCTTAAAACCAATTTTAATGAAACCTTCTGGTGTGAAATGTCCAGAAGACTGTTGCATTCTGGGAGTTTTTACAAACTAGTTTGATCAGAGAGCTGCTGTCATGGCAGCACCAGGATCCCAGTCCAGGAAGATCCCAGTCCAGAAGAAAGTTGTTAAAAAAATAAATAAATCTGTTTTTATTGAGTTTTGTTTCATTTTCTTGGTGGTTTTTCTGAACTGGAGCCTCCAGATTAGTTTAATCTCAGGATTTTTGTTAGACTCTCATGATGAAACATGTTGGATTCAGTTTGATTGATCCTGGATTTAATCCTGGGATTCATTCTGGATTTAATCCTGGGGTTGATCCTGGGATTGGTCCTGGGATTAATCCTGGGATTGATCCTGGGATTGATCCTGGATTTAACCCTGGGATTGATCCTGGGATTGGTCCTGGGATTGGTCCTGGATTTAACCTTGGGATTTATCCTGGATTTAATCCTGGGATTGATCCTGGGATTGGTCCTGGGTTTAATCCTGCGATTAACCCTGGGATTGATCCTGGATTTAATCCTGGGATTGATCCTGGGCTTGATCCTAGGATTGGTCCTGGGATTGATCCTGGATTTAACCCAGGGATTGATCCTGGATTTAATCCTGGGATTGGTCCTGGGCTTGATCCTGGGATTGGTCCTGGATTTAATCCTGGGTTTAACCCTGGGATTGGTCCTGGGCTTGATCCTGGGATTGGTCCTGGATTTAATCCTGGGTTTAACCCTGGGATTGGTCCTGGATTTAATCCTGGGATTGGTCCTGGGCTTGATCCTGGGATTGGTCCTGGATTTAATCCTGGATTTGATCCTGGGATTGATCCTGGATTAATCCTGGGATTGGCGGCTCGGTGGCTGTGCCGCCTGACGTTGAGGCTCCGCCCACTGACTCGCTCCTCCTCTGGTTCCTCAGCGGTTTGTGTGACAACATGATCCAGGACATCATCTACAGCTTCCTGGTTCTTCCAAACCGGATCACCATCCCTCTGGTGGGCGAGGCCCAGCTGGCTCAGCTCCGCTTCCCCGTGCCCAAGGTAAGGCCTCCGCACGCAACCACCATACCTCCTGGTGAAGGCCACGCCTCTAGGCGAAGGCCACGCCTCTAGACAGAGGCCACGCCTCGAGGCGGAGGACATGCCTCTAGATGAAAGGACACGCCTCTAGGTGGAGGACACGCCTCTAGATGAAAGCCCACACCTCTAGATGAAAGGCCACACCTCATTGGTCTCGGGCGTGAATCCCTTCAACCTCCTGTGTTTGTGGTTCCTCGCCGGGTTCTCTCCGGGTTCCAGGGCGTCCTGAGGATCCACTTCCTGGAGGCCCAGGAGCTGCTGGGGAAGGACAAGTTCCTGGGGGGGCTGATCAAAGGCAAGTCGGACCCGTACGGGGTGATCGAGGTGGGGACCCTGCAGTTCCAGAGCAAAGTGGTCAAAGAGACCGTCCACCCCAAGTGGAACCAGGTGTTCGAGGTAATCCGCCGCCGGAACGCTGCGAGGCTGGAGACAAATTACCGTTTTTGACGTGAGGCTGGAGCCAAATTACCATTTTAAACGTGTGTGTGTGTGTGTGTGTCCAGGCTCTGGTCTACAGCCACTCAGGACAGAATCTGTCCATCAAGTTGTACGACAAGGACACAGATAAAGACGACTTCCTGGGATGGTGCCGCTCCTTTAACTCTACACCTCTTCTCACCTGTCTAGTTACTCACTACTAAAGTAACTTAAAGTATCTGTTACAATATCTGCTGGTAAAGTGTCTGTTAAGGTTCAATGTGGGTTCAGGTACTTTAGATTTTGTCTGCTTCATTACGTAACAATACGAACTTTGTTTTAATGACTTTAATTCTGGAGTGAAAACGTGAAGGTTTTCTCTACTTTTTAGTTACTTTTTAGTTACTCTTTGTAATCTCAGTCGGGTTACAGCAGAAATCTCTGCTCTTATTTCTCTTCAGTCGTTCAGGAAATTAAATGTGTTCAGTTTACATTTCAGCATCTTCAATAGCTTTTTAGTGGTTATTTTAAAAAGTGTAACAATAATAATAACAATAATATTAATTGTGTTTCCAGTCTGATGGTTGATTTGGCCGAACTGCAGAACGAACACGAAGTCGACGAGGTGAATTTTTCTTCTTCTCACATTTTCACTGCTTCACTTCTTGTTTTGCGTTTTATTTTCAGCTTTATACTTTAAAACATTTTTTTTGTGATTTTTACATTATTATTATTATTGTTATGTTGTCATTTTATTTATAGTTTGATTTAATTTGATTTGATTTGATTTTTTGTGATATTTGTTTTTGTTTTGGATATATTTATTCTTTTGTTTGTTTACATTAGTTTCTTGAAGTTAAAATGTTTTAATCCACCAGATTAAGTGGGGAACGTGTTAATCCACCAGATTAAGGAAAGTGCTGAAAGTGTTAATCTACCAGATTAAGTGGTGAAAGTGTTAATCCACCAGATTAAGTGGTGACTATTAATCCACCAGATTAAGTGGTGACTATTAATCCACCAGATTAAGTGGTGACAGTGTTTTAATCCACCAGATTAAGTGGTGAAAGTGTTTTAATCCCACAGATTAAGTGGAAAAGTGTTAATCCCACAGATTAAGTGGTGAAGATGTTTTAATCCACCAGATTAAGTGATGAAAGTGTTAATCCACCAGATTAAGTGGTGAAGGTGTTTTAATCCCACAGATTAAGTGGTGAAAGTGTTTTAATCCACCAGATTAAGTGATGAAAGTATTAATCCACCAGATTAAGTGGTGACAGTGTGTTAATCCCACAGATTAAGTGGTGAAAGTGTTTTAATCCCACAGATTAAGTGGTAAAAGTGTTTTAATCCCACAGATTAAGTGGAAAAGTGTTAATCCCACAGATTAAGTGGTGAAGATGTTTTAATCCACCAGATTAAGTGATGAAAGTGTTAATCCACCAGATTAAGTGGTGAAGGTGTTTTAATCCCACAGATTAAGTGGTGAAAGTGTTTTAATCCACCAGATTAAGTGATGAAAGTATTAATCCACCAGATTAAGTGGTGACAGTGTGTTAATCCCACAGATTAAGTGGTGACAGTGTTAATCCCACAGATTAAGTGGTGACAGTGTGTTAATCCCACAGATTAAGTGGTGACTGTTAATCCGGTGTGTTGTGCCTCCAGTGGTTTGCGCTGGACGACGTGGCGTCCGGGAAGCTTCACCTCAAGCTGGAGTGGCTCTCTCTGCTTCACACGCCTCACAAGCTGGACGAGGTAAATTCCCCCCGTCATCTAATCCCGGCGTCTCGTCGCCACGCCCCCCCCCCCCCCCCTCAGATTATTCTTCCCGGGTTGTTTCCTTCAGGTTCTCGTCGGCACCAGGGCCGACCGCGGTCACGCCAACGACGGCCTGTCGTCCGCTCTGCTCATCGTTTTCCTCGACTCGGCGCGGAACCTCCCGGTGAGTCCCGGCGGCGGTAATCCCGCCGCTCGCCTCCGCTTGCAGATTATCGTGGTGTGGTGGGATTAAAATCACTGGTTTTCACTCGATCGTGTCTTTTTACGTCCAGATCGACTGAAACGTGGAGGAACGGAAACGTTTCATCATTTGAAATGAAATTAGATCTAAATGTGCTTCGTTTTCCTTCAAACACTCGTTTATTTACGTTCTAGTTTTCTTTCGTTGGTGAAAATAAGTTTTAATCTGAAGAAAGAGAAAGAAAAGAAAATATATTTTTTCAAGAAAATGTTTTAGGATTTATTCAAGATATTTTAACTCTGGAGGACAGAACTTCTCTTTTCAGCCTTTTCTTCCTCTTCCTCCTCCTTTTTCCTCCTCCTCTTCCTCCTCTCCCTCCTCATCTTCCTCCTCCATTTTCCTCCTCTCCCTCCTCCTCCTCTCCCTCCTCCTCTTCCTCCTCCTCCTCTTCCTCCTCCTCCTCTTCCTCCTCCTCCTCTTCCTCCTCCTCCTCCTCTCCCTCTCCCTCCTCCTCCTCTTTCCTCCTCCTCCTCCTCCTCTTTCCTCCTCTCTCCTCCTCTCCCTCCTCCTCCTCCTCCTCTCCCTCCTCCTCCTCTCCCTCCTCCTCTCCCTCCTCTTTTCTCTTCTCTCCTCCTCCTCCTCCTCCTCCTCCTCCTCCTCCTCCTCCTCTCCCTCCTCCTCCTCCTCTTCCTCCTCCTCTTCCTCCTCCTCTCCATCCTCTTCCTCCTCCTCCTCTCCCTCTCCCTCCTCCTCCTCTCCCTCCTCCTCCTCTCCATCCTCTTCCTCCTCCTCCTCTCCATCCTCTTCCTCCTCTCCCTCCTCCTCCTCCTCCTCCTCCTCCTCCTCCTCCTCCCAGAGTGTGTTCGAAGGCTCCCTGGGTAGTTCTGGATATTTGAAGGAGCGCCGTGCCGCCGGTCTGGTGTTCTGTGAAAACACGGCTTCTCTCTATCGGAGTTTGTTTGTGAGTTCCGGTTGTTTCCTGTTTCCCGTCGGCGGTTTGAGGAACGCCGGCGGCCGTGTCGTCGCCGGCTAGCTTAGCATGACGCCCCCGCCACCGCATGGCCCCGGACTCCTGCACGCCCTCATGTTTTCACCGAGTTTCAGTTTCAGGCTCCGTTTCCACGGCAACGATTTCACCACAAAACCTGGAACTGAACTCCGAAAACCAACCTTTTCTGAAGCTTTTCTGCCCCCTAGTGGCCCGACATGGGAGCTGATCGGCGTCCATAGAAATGGGTGTCGTTTTTCAAAACGTCGCCGTGTGTAGACGTGAAACTGTTCTGAAACGAAGCGTTTTAATGTGAAACGTTTTGTGGAAACGGGGCCTCAGACTCATTCTGATCAGTTTGATACTGATCACTTTGATCCTGAGCGGTTTGAGCTTGATCACTTTGATCTTGAACAGTTTGATCTTGATCACTTTGATCCTGATCGGTTTGATCTTGATCACTTTGACCTTGATCAGTTTGCTCTTGATCACTTTGATCCTGATCGGTTTGATCTTGATCACTTTGACCTTGATCACTTTGATCCTGATCACTTTGATCTGATCGGTTCTGCCGTCGAAGCCTCCGAGGGAAACCTGATCAATAAAGTACGTTTCTACCAATCTGATCATACATCAGCAGGAAATTCGGTTATGAACGAGTCAGCGGGTCAGTGTGCTCAGACACACACACACACACACACACACACACACACACACACACACACACACACACACACACGTTAAGGATAAAAAAGGTGATTTTTTTTTTTCTTTCCCGTGTCCTGGTGAGAGTATGACCGCGGTCCAACAGGTTTCTGCTGGTTCACTTCATCCATCCATCCATCCATCCATCCATCCATCCATCCATCCATCCATCCAGCCTGACTCCATCCCAGTAACAGTTGCTGACTAAGCGTAAAACTCCGTTTTGTCCTCTTCTGCTCGTCTCCATGTTTCCACTGAATCTTTTAATCTCATCATGTCGACTGTCTGAATTAACGAGGCGTCGGTGGGAATCGTCTTGAATGATGACATTAATTAACATGTGATCACTCATCTTGTCCCTGTCTGTGGTGCTGGTGTGTTCTTCCTCCCCCCCCACCCTCCTCCTCCTCCTCCTCCTCCTCCTCCTCCTCCTCCTCCTCCCTGCATGCTCCTCTTCTCTGAATCACCTGCTGTGTGTGTGTGTGTGTGTGTGTGTTTTGCTCTCTCCTGGTGTGTCCGGTGGGAAATCAAAGCGCAATCCATTAGAGATCAACCAGTCGGGGCTGAAGAGAACCTCGATCAGTAAAGCCATCAAGGTAACCGCCGTACAGAACCAGAACCAGAGCTAGAACCAGAACCAGGACCCGCTGGTTCCTCCTCCAGTTCTCACCGTGGGGGGTCTGTGGACTGGGTTCAGTACTCAGGTTGTACTTAAAGTTTCATGACATTTTAGATCTGCAGGGTATGTAGAAATTCATCAAATGTTCGAAATTAACTTAAAAGAGAAAGTACCTGGAACTTAAAAGGAAGAGAAATCTTAGAAAATAAAGAAATTGGACCAAAGTAAGGAAATGTTGCTTTTCAGAAAAGGTTCCAGATATGGAATTTTATTATTGTAAAACATACAGTAGGTTTTTTACAAAGCGATTAAAAGGTTTTTATTGAAATACAAAAACATGACATAGAACTTTGTTTTATTTAAATTTTAAATTTTTAAATTTTGTTTTGTTTTATTTAATTTCTTTTCGTTTATTTTTATTTTTATTTTATTTTTTTATAAAAAAATGTTTTAAATATTTTTAATTTTACATTTACACTTAATTTATTTTAAATATTGAATTTTAGGTTTTGAGGAATCTAACTATCAGCGCGAGTCCTCTTGGACTTTGTTGTTATTTCTATTTGACATTTTCAGTTTTTCTTTTCATTTTCAGTAGAAACACATCAGAATTAAGAGAAAATCAGGTTCAGCTCCAGTAAACACTGGAACATGAGAAATTAAAACACTTTAGTGTCGTTTTAACAATAAAGCTCGACTCCAAAATTAACGTTTTGTTTAAAGAGTCATTCTGGAATTGAACCGTGAAACAAAGAAGGAAGCGTTTGATTTCTGTCAATTTGTCCCACATTCAATAAATGGAGGCGGGAGTCGGCACTCTGCCACGGGGGGGGGGCACCACCGGGGGGCTCTGCCACCGGAGGGAGGGGGGGGGGCTCTGCCACCGGAGGGAGGGGGGGGGGCTCTGCCACCGGAGGGAGGGGGGGGGGCTCTGCCACCGCCATTTACTGACTGGACTCCACTAACCACCACTAACAAAGTGTTGTAAATAACAGCATCGTTGTTGTTTGTCCTCCTGGTCAATACTTCCTGGGACATTTAGTTTCCGTCTCCGGTTCTTTTCTCTGACCTTTTATCAAAGACTGTCCTCAGAGACCAGAGGAGACATGAAGACTGTCCTCACAGAGACCAGAGGAGACATGGAGACTGTCCTCACAGAGGAGACGTGACGACTGTCCTCACAGAGACCAGAGGAGACATGACTGTCCTCACAGAGACCAGAGGAGACATGACTGTCCTCAGAGACCAGAGGAGACGTGAAGACTGTCCTCACAGAGACCAGAGGAGACATGAAGACTGTCCTCACAGAGACCAGAGGAGACATGACTGTCCTCAGAGACCAGAGGAGACATGACGACTGTCCTCACAGAGACCAGAGGAGACATGAAGACTGTCCTCTCATAGCAGAGACCAGATGTCCTCACACAGAGAAGACAGACGTCCAGTAGAAGCAGTCTTCCCTCGTCTCCTCGTCACATAAAGAAACGAGTCTCATGTTGGATCTTTATAGATTTTAGGAGTAGAAGTGAAGAAGACGAGTCGTTTCTTCTTCTGCTTTGTGAAACTTGTTGTTGTTGTTCTTCTTCTTCTTCTTCTTCTTCTTCTGAAGTCGGGGAAGAAAGTGACGAGTGACCCGAACCCACTGGTCCAGTTCAGCGTGGGACACAAGTCCTACGACAGCAAGGTGTGTGTGTGTGTGTGTGTGTGTGTGTGTGTGTGTGTGTGTGTGTGTGTGTGTGTGTGTGTGTGTGTGTGTGTGTGTGTGTGTGTGTGTGTGTGTGTGTGTGTGTGTGTGTGTGTGTGTGTGTGTGTGTGTGTGTGTGTGTGTGTGTGTGTGTGTGACACACAAACACACAAAAAGAACAAAAGTGAGATTTACACTCTACTTCATTTCTAGATTTTTCGAAGGTATATCTTGTTTACAGTTTATTTTTAATTCTGCCGAACTTTAAGGTGTGTAACTTAAAACAAACAGTATATTTTATATATTTATTTATATATCTTCTATATATAGAATCACAGTGAAGCTGCTGAGACGCTTCAATGTTTGACTTCCTGAGTGTGTGGCTGTCTGCAAGAGGCTCCGCTCTTATTTTGAAAATTCTGGAAACTTCAAAGAAAACCTCGCTTTGCTAGCAAATGAACCGGTTGTTTTTGTTTCATTAAAATGAGCTTCAGCTTAGAGTCGTTTTAGTTTTGTGACGTTTTCATCCTGTGAATGAATGAATGAATGAATGAATGAAAGCTTTTAGATTGAAAAGTTCAATTCTGATCGCTGCTCATTTCCTGTCCCAGATCAAGTACAAGACCAACGAGCCGCTTTGGGAGGAAACTTTCACTTTCCTCATCCACAACCCCAAAACCCAACAGCTGGATGTCGAGGTACGACCACGTCCTGCCTCTTTCACAGTAAAAGTCCCAGAATAATCCCTGGTGTTTCACAGTAAAAGTCCCAGACTAAACCCAGTTATTTCACAGTAAAAGTCCCAGACTAAACCCAATAATTTCACAGTAAAAGTCCCAGACTAAACCCAGTTATTTCACAGTAAAAGTCCCAGACTAAACCCAGTTATTTCACAGTAAAGGTCCAAGACTAAATGCAGGTATTTCATAGTAAAAGTCCCAGACCAAACCCAGGTATTTCACAGAAAAAGTCCCAGACCAAACCCAGTTCTTTCACAGTAAAAGTCCCAGACTAAGCCCAGTTCTTTCACAGTAAAAGTCCCAGACCAAATCCAGGTATTTCACAGTAAAAGTCTCAGACTAAACCCAGTTATTTCACAGTAAATGTCCCAGAATAAACCCAGTTCTTTCACAGTAAAGGTCCCAGACTAAACCCAGTTCTTTCACAGTAAAGGTCCCAGAATAAACCCAGTTCTTTCACAGTAAAGGTCCCAGAATAAACCCAGTTCTTTCACAGCAAAGGTCCCAGAATAAACCCAGTTCTTTCACAGTAAAGGTCCCAGACTAAACCCAGTTCTTTCACAGTAAAGGTCCCAGATTAAACCCAGTTCTTTCACAGTTTCCCTCATTTCAAGCTGAACATACTGTTTATCGGGGAAGACCCCCCCCCCCCCCCCCCCTCCCCCCCCACGTGTGTCTCTGCTGGTCCTCCCCTGGGCGTGTCCTCTGAGTCTGTCCCCCCCGGTGTCTTCAGGTGAAGGACGAGAAGCACGAGTGTTCTCTGGGGACGCTGTCGGTTCCTCTGGCGTCGCTGCTGGAGGCGGAGGACATGACGCTGAATCAGCGTTTCCCGCTGAACAACTCGGGGCCGAGCTGCACGCTGAAGATGAAGATGGCCCTGAGGGTAAGATGGCCGCCTGACCTCCGTCCCTCCGGAGACGACCGCCGCTCACCCCTTCCCCCCCTTGGCTCCGCCTCCTTCCAGGTCCTGTGCGTGGACAAGGACGCCTCCTCGTCCCCCGGCTCGGCGCCGTCCTCGGTTCAGGTGCGCAAGTCCAGCTCCTCCAGCGACGCCCGGCGGCCCTCCGCCTCCGCCGAGCCGCCCAAGACGCCCGGCGCCAACCGGCGCCGCGAGTCCGAGGACTACGCCGGGGGCGGGGGAGGGGCAGGGGGGCGGAGCCTGGCGGACGCCGGGGGGAGCGGCTCCAGCCTCGCCATCGGCGGCTCCCAGACGCACCTGTCCGGGGGCAAGGAGCCGACGCCCAGCATCGCCTCGGACGTGTCCAACCCGTACGCGGCGCAGGAGCTGCAGCAGCGGCTGCATCAGATGCACAAGTTCGTGAAAAACTGACATTTAACCTCTCCGCTAGCGAACCGTCGCAATTTTTAACCACAAAACCTCCGCAGGTCAAATCCTCGCAGACACACGAGCAGCTCAAAGCTTTAATACATAGATAATTACTTTATTCATCCCCGAACGGAAATTGTCTTGTTGCAGCAATCTGGTACATAGAATATTATAAAATACAATAGAATAGTTATAAAAATATCTGGGTATAAGACATAAAGTAAAACACAAAACGGAACACGGGCACTTAGAAATAAGACGAGATCAAAGCAAGATAATAAATAGCAAGGTGCAGTGGCAGCCATTAGAAGTAGGTATTATATAATAATAATAATAACAATAATACAGGTAATAACAATGTGTAATAGTGTATAATACTTGTGTATAGTACTACTAATAATGGTAGCAGTAATATAACAATATATATATATCAGTAATAATAATAATAATAATACCAATGGTATTAGTGTACTTGCACATGTATAAATATATGTATATGTACATGCAATATGCCATATGAAATATGTGATATAATATAAGTATCAATGTAATTTAGTCCAGGTGGTGACAGAGGCTCTGACGGAGATAGAAGGGTTCAAAAGTCTTATTGCTGCGGGGAGGAAGGACTTCCTGTAAGGTTCCTTAGAGCAGCAGGTTCAATCAGTCTGTTGCTGAAGCTGGTCTCCAGCTGGTCCAGTGTTAATGTTAATATTATTATTATTATTATTATTATTAATAATACATTTTATTTGGAGGAGTCGTCCAAGTCACCTTACAAAAAAGAAAAGTTTCTCTTTAATACATTGGTTTCTATGGTGGAGCTGCATATCTGGACTGCTCTCTGCTGCCACCGGCCATTGAGGTCAATTCAGTGGTCAGTCGGTGTAACTGCAGGCAAATTTCCTCTGAATCAAAGATGGCGGACAAACAGCTCCCCCTGCTGGTGTAATCCTGTCAATCCGTCTGGACCAGAAGAGTCCGACTGGTCAAAAATAAATAAACCTGATGATAAAACATGAAGGGGAGAATATTATCTGTTTGGAATATTTGATTTTTATGTCCAATATCTTATGTTAACGTCTTTGTTCTTCTAATTTCAGCTCATCGGTAATGAAAATAATCTCTGAAAATTTAATAAGATGAAATACTTATTTTTTTTAATATATTTCATGACTGAGTTTCTAACGATCACGTTTGATGTGGGAAAACTTCTAAAAGCATTTTTTTTACATAAACTAAATCTGCATGTGAAGGAAATTAAAAACTAAACATTGAAAATATTCAGTCTTTCATTCAGTTTAATGGAATTTAAAGGAGCAAATGTGTAAAAGTTTAAACAATTTCACCAAAACTATTAAATGTTTGATTTATGGGTTTTTTGCAGCAGGAAGTGTTGCTTCCTAATGTTTTACGTTATTCTTGTAGAACCTGATTTCCAAATGTTTTGCTAGATTTTATCGTCTGACATGAAAGTGTTTTTCCTTTGAACTTGATGCTGCTGCTCTCTGGCGCCCCCTGGAGGAGGAACCAGAGAGCTGCAGCCAGTTAGCATGTAGCTTAGCGATGTGATGTTCTCCCCCCCCCCCCCCACAGTGGCTCCGGCCCCAGTTATTACCCCCTGGGGGAGATCGAGCTGTCGGTGCGTCACTCCCCCCAGAGGAACAAGCTCATCGTGGACATTCACGCCTGCAGGTAAAGAACCGACGCCTCTGCCTGGTTCTAGTCCCGGGTTAGGATTAATGACGGTCTGAGCCTGGTTCTCCACAGGAACCTGATCGCCTTCAGCGAGTCGGGTTCCGACCCGTACGTCCGGCTCTACCTGCTGCCCGACAAGCGGAGGTCCGGACGCAGGAAAACCCACACCTCCAAGAAGACCCTGAACCCGGTCTACAACCAGACGTGAGTCCTCGTGTTCTCCGGACGTTCTCCTCATGTTCTCCTGATGTTCTTCTCATGTTCTCCTCGTGTTCTCCTCACGTTCTCCTGACGTTCTCCTCTTGTTCTCCTCTTGTTCTCCTGACGTTCTCCTCGTGTTCTCCTGATGGTCTCCTCGTGTTCTTCTGATGTTCTTCTCATGTTCTTCTCATGGTCTCCTGATGTTCCCCTGATGATCTCCTCATGTTTTCCTCATGTTCTCGTGTTCTCATGTTCTCCTCATGGTCTCCTGATGTTCCGCTGATGTTCTCAAGTTTTCCTCATGTTTTCATGTTCTTGTGATGGTCTCGTGTTCTCCTCGTGTTCTCCTCGTGTTCGCCTCATGTTCTTCTGATGGTCTCCTCATGTTCTCCTCGTGTTCTCCTCATGTTCTCCTCATGTTCCCCTGATGTTCTCGTCGTGTTCTCCTGAGCTGAAGTTTTCATGTTCTTATGTTCTCATGTTCTCTTCATATTCTCCTGACGTCTTCCTGATGTTCTCCTCATGTTCCCCTGATGTTCTCATGTTCTCCTGACATTCTCCCGATGTTCCCCTCATTTTCTCCTCATGTTCTCCTGACATTCTCCTCACGTTCTCCTCATGTTCTCCTGACATTCTCATCATGTTCTCCTTATGTTCTCCTGACATTCTCATCATGTTCTCCTCATGTTCTCCTCATGTTCTCATCATGTTCCCCTGATGTTCTCCTGACATTCTCCTCATGTTCTCCTGACATTCTCCTCATGTTCTTCTCATGCTCTCCTGACGTTCTCCCGATGTTCTCCTCATGTTCTCCTGAGCTGAGTTCTCCATGTTCTCCCTCAGGTTGGAGTTCAGCGTGTCGCTGGCGGAGCTTCACAGACGGACTCTGGACGTGGCGGTGAAGAACGGCGGCGGGTTGCTGTCGAAGCACAAGGGTCTCCTGGGAAAGGTGCTCGCTCGTCGCCGTGACGACGGCCGTTTAGGAACCGTTGAGACGTCGTGTTCGATGTGGCAGAACAAACGTTCCAGCTGCAAAACAAAACACATGATTCTAATGTTCAAACTGAGACGTTTTAAAATTTTGGTAAAAAAACAACAGATTTTGATCTCTGAGACATTTAAAAATAAAAAGTTGGGACAAGAACAAGAAAAAGGCACAAACGTTCCATCGTTGTTGGAAAATGAGTCTCATCTTTGTAGTCGTTTTGCTTCTCATGCAACTTGTCTGACAAAATAGACCCGTAGGTACCAAGTGTGGCCACTAGGTGTCACTGCAGCACGACCATTACCGTATTTCACTGAAGTGTCACCAAAAAGAAAAATGTCCAGAATTTAAAGTGAAAAAAACAAAATGCGCATCAGAAAGAATCCAGTGAGAAAAGACACTTTTTAAAAAAAAAAATTCTTGTTCACGTTCATAGATTTGTTCTCGTAGTGAATCTCTTGTTTCTGTTTGTTTTTGTCGTCCCTTCAGGTTCTGGTGGATTTGACTCGTGAGGACATTTCCAGAGGCTGGAGGCTGTGGTCAGTCGTTTCACACTCGCATTTCTGAATTATCAGGATTTATGGAGGAAATTCAGGAGGAAAAAAATAGAGAGAATTACTGAAACTTTCCTCCCAAACGGCAGGTTTTCACGAATTATGTGAGAATTTCAAATATTTCTCTTCAAGTTTAGGAAGTGAAAATTACAGAATCTGTACAAAGAGTCCGGGAGCGGTGTTTGTATTTTCTTTGAACAAAGACTTCAGAATCTAGAGCTACGCTCGGTAGAGCACAGTGTTTCGCCAACGCCGAGTTAGCATCGCTAGCCCGATAGCCATTAGCTCATATCAATGCTAACTAGCCTGTCGGGTAGCTACAGTGTGAAGCTCTGAGCAGGGAGCGTCTCCATGGCGACAGACGCTGATCTCCTTTGATCTCTATGAAGTTCCTCTCTCATCCGCTTTGTATGGGACATTTTTCACAGTTTTTTGGGGATTTATTCGTAAGCGGTTAAACGTTAACGTCCCAAAATGTGATGGATTGATCCTTGGATGATGAGAAATAATGCGATTCGGTTTAACAGTTTTTTGCAAAAAGCAGGTAAAATACATCCTCCTATACAAACCAGTGAACGATAGCCACACGCAGACAGAAACAAAATAGTACAAACCTTTAAATCGGCAGGTTCAGACATGAAAATTCGTTTTTGCAGGTTTTGTTTGAAGAAAGTTTTGCGTTTACAAGACAAGCTTTCTGAAAACGACGTGTGTCTCCGGTGGTCTGCAGGTACGAGCTGAGCGAGGACGGCATGGCGAAGCCTCAGCTGTGAGGGGGCGTCGCCCTCGCCGGCGCCGTGGCCCCGCCCACATCCCGACCCGTCTTTAAACGTCACGGCCTCTGAGGCGGAGAGACGCAGCTTCCTGACGCTCATTCAAACACATCAGTCGCATCCAAACTTCCCCTTTAAAGAAGTGACGGCAGCAGGCCGGGAGAGGTCACATGACCCGGGAGGGGGGGGGAGGGGGCGGGGCTCCGGGGTTCCTGTTTTAGTCACGGTTGGAGCGTTCCCGGGAAAATGCGATGTAAATAATGCTGGAAATAAGAGAAGTGTGTGTGTGTGTGTGTGTGTGTGTGTGTGTGTGTGTGTGTGTGTGTGTGTGTGTGTGTGTGTGTGTGTGTGTGTGTGTGTGTTGGAACACGAGATTCGGGGGCGGAGACGGAACCTGAGCTAATATTCCAAAATCAATTAATCACTTTATTCCAACATCCAGACTTGATCTGACTCTTTCAACCTGCTAATTCAAACACGTAGTTTTAAATCGTTGACTTTCCAAAACCTGCACTTGTAAATCTCAATATTCAACATGTTCCACCTTGTTTTTCTTAATTACGCACAAAAACTCCCAAGTTTAAGTTGTTATATAAACTAGGCTGGCTAATATTTAGGGGGAAAAATCAACAAAATGCTTTTATCGGCTGACGTCATTTTTGTCACATTTGGACTTTCATCTAATTTAATTTAACTGTTTATGACTTCATTGAGTTTATTTCCATTTCCCATGATTCTCTTGGTAAAAGTGACGATGAGACTCAACAAAACCTCTTGGAAGTTACGGAAAACTCACTTCAAAGCACTTCTAAATATCAATATTTAATACCCACATAAATTTCAAGTTATACCATGTTGCTGTACTTTCCAGAGCTAGCTTAGCTGTTTCCACGCCGTACGCTATGCTAAGCTACGCTGACAAGCCGCCGGTGTCGTTATCAAGCAGGCAGCGGACGTTTTCATTATAAAAATGGATTTTTAAAATGGTTTAAAAAAAACAAAGATCATCTTCCTCATGTAGCCACTGTGTGTAGAACGTTAAGGTCCCACCTGGTGGCCGTACGGGGAACTACACCCGACAATCATTCCCTCCCCCTGTGAGTCGATCAAACATCAGGCTTCCTAACATTAAATTAATGTTTATTATTTAAAATAAAATAACAGGATTCTTTCCATTTCTTGCTGTCGTCCGAATTGAAACTTTTTTTTTTAAATCAACTTTGGTCTTAACTTTTTTTGTTGTTTTTTTTTTTTTTTTACACAAAATGGCTTTTATCTGAGTTTGTGTTGAGTTTTCTGTACATACACGTCATATTAATCCCTGCTTTGGCTTGCAGGGCGTTCAGAAGGGATTTGCACCGAGACCCGCCAGGCGCCGCTCTGGAGCTTTAAACATTCGGATTAAACACGTTTATTAAGCGCAGCCAAGCAGCGGCAGCTTAGTGACCCTGTAGACGATCTTTATGTTCGTATCACGCTCAGAGAAAGTATTTTACATATTCGACTTGTGTGCAAACTGCGTTTTATGTCTTTCTTTGTTGTTGTTACTTTGCGTTTTTCCTGCTCGTTGTTTTGTTTGCTGAGAAACGATGGAGTCTTAAAACGGGGACGAACGAGGGAAAGATGGCCGCCGCTTCTCCGTCTTCTTAATTTATCTGGTGCCTTAAAGAGTCCCCCCCCCACCACCCCCCCCCCCCCCCCCCCCCCCACAAGAAATGTCTCCTAAATGTCTTTTAACTGAATAAAGAGCTTTAGCTGGCTATAGCAGCATGGAGCCTGGTGCAGCTCTCGGTTCTTCTCCACGTTCTACACTTCTTTACTTTGACAAAACTTCATGTTCTATATATTATGTTTGAATTGAAATGTAATACACGAGTGTCCGCCGTGGGGAAGACTCTCCAGGTCCTCTGGTGTCCTCACACACTCCAAAACGATATACTTATAGTCGTTCAAATCAGTACGTCGCTCGTCTTCGCCTCATCACAGGAAGTTAGTCTTATTTTAACTCTTACAGTGATTACAGTGTTTTAATTTCTCTAACCAGCAGATGACTCGTTCTATCTGTTTTTAATCACATTATACGCAGCAGTCCGAACAGCTCGAGTAGTTTATACCTTGTCTGACGTCTATTTTATCAATAAACCTCTTGATCTCCTGGTGGGAACCTTCTGAGTGACCTGTGACCTGGAGGCTAGAGGGGGGGTGTCTAGAGGGGGCTACTTAGGAGGAAGGATACCTAGAGGTGGGGTACCTAGAGGGGGTTACGTAGAAGGAAAGATACCTAGAGTTGGGGTATCTAGAGGGGGGTTACTTAGGAGGAAGGATGTCTAGAGGGGGGTATCTAGAGGGGGGTACTTAGGAGGAAGGATGTCTAGAGGGGGGGTATCTAGAGGGGGGTTACTTAGGAGGAAGGATGTCTAGAGGGGGGTATCTAGAGGGGGGTACTTAGGAGGAAGGATGTCTAGAGGGGGGTATCTAGAGGGGGTTACTTAGGAGGAAGGATGTCTAGAGGGGGGGTATCTAGAGGGGGTTACTTAGGAGGAAGGATGTCTAGAGGGGGGTATCTAGAGGGGGTTACTTAGGAGGAAGGATAACTAGAGGTGGGGTACCTAGAGGGGGTTACCTAGAAGGAAGGATGTCTAGAGTTGGGGTATCTAGAGGGGGTTACCTAGAAGGAAGGATACCTAGAGGTGGGGTACTTAGAACGAAGGATGCCTAGAGGTGGGGTATCTAGAGGGGGTTACTTAGGAGGAAGGATACCTAGAGGTGGGGTACTTAGAACGAAGGATGCCTAGAGGTGGATACTTAGAAGGAAGGATACCTAGAGGTGGGGTATCTAGAGGGGGTTACTTAGGAGGAAGGATACCTAGAGTTGGGGTATCTAGAGGGGGGTACTTAGGAGGAAGGATGTCTAGAGGTGGGGTATCTAGAGGGGGGTACTTAGAAGGAAAGATACCTAGAGTTGGGTATCTAGAGGGGGGTTACTTAGGAGGAAGGATGTCTAGAGGGGGGTATCTAGAGGGGGTTACTTAGAAGGAAGGATACCTAGAGGTGGGGTACCTAGAGGGGGTTACTTAGAACGAAGGATGCTAGAGGTGGGGTACCTAGAGGGGGTTACTTAGGAGGAAGGATACCTAGAGGTGGGGTACCTAGAGGGGGCAGATAGAGGTGGAATACCCGGGGGAGGGAGGGGATCTGGGGGGGGGGAGGGGTCGTCAGGGGTAAAAGAGTAAGGCCTTCAGAAAGAGGAGCTCAAGAAGCAGACTGAGGTTTTTATCTGTCTGAGCAGCGTCGCTGCCGCCTCAAACACCGAGCAGCAGGAGAGGAAGCGACACAAAGCCTCAGCTGCCCCCCCCCCACCCCCTCCTTCCCCCCCCCCCCCCCCCCCCCCCCCCCCCCCCCCCTGCCACCCTTTTACAGGCTCGGCTGCTGGAACCATGGTAGCCTAATCAAGGCGCTGGAATGCCGCTCCGGACCTCCGCCGCACGCTGTGAGGCAGGGCGTAAGTAAACCGTCTTATCTGGACTCTTCTAATAACCAGCGGATAGAAAAGCGCCTGAAAAGCCGCGGGAGTTCCTGGTCGGTCCGCACTTCCTCCAACCACCTTGTGGAAACCATTCAGACGCGTCAATATCTGAAGTTTAACATTTGTACATCAATTATTTGTTCCACTTCGGTGACTGGAAGCGAGGAAGACGTTGCTCAGGAGAAACGACCATCACAGGGTTTAAAATGTCCAGATTAGCACATTTATTTACACAAAAATCAGAATTAGAATCCATCATTTTCACAGAATCGACTGCAGGTTTGACGTGCGAAATGGCGGGAGCGGCTCCGAGTCCGCTGCCGAGTCCAGCGGTTCTTCAGGACGCCGGACAGCCAGTCCAGACCTTCGTACAGACCGTCTCCGTTGGTGGCGCAGGTGGCCTGGATGTACCAGGGTCCGGTTCCTCAGGGTGTGGAGGTCCCATCTTGTCCGTCAGCTCCGACGCCGTCATGGCGTTCGGAAGGTCCTGTGAACACGGAGGGACAGAGTCAGAGTTTCCCCGGGTCGTCTCAATGCTCTCAATCTGGACTGGAAAGCAATCAATGGGATAAGATCAGTGATTTTCCAGTTTCAGTTCCAGTTAATCTTCCAGGAGCAGGAAAATGAATACGAACACGTCAACTACAGTGAGAAGCCGCATTCCTGAAAGAATCTAAGATATCCCCAACCAACTACCGTGCCTCTTTTAACCAGCACTAACCAACTGTCACTGACCTCTGCTCTGACCTTTACTAACCACTAGTCATCATGAGCCAGCGCTAACCAACTAGCTTCTTTTAACCGTCGTGAACAAACTTAACATTGCCAACCTCTAAACCTCACGACAATAGAAGCTGCACCCTCTTCTGCCCTGGAGGCAGACAGGTGTGACACACACACACACACACACACACACACACACACACGAACACACACAAATAGAATCATAACTTGTGCAGTACCAGGGGTCACCTCCGGGGGTCCAGCAGTGTCAGCAGGAGACTTATTTTCTATAGTTCACCAGGTCCTCAGAGTGCGAGTCAAAGTTCAGGCTGTGGGCCCCACAAGGGTAGGAAAACCAGAACGCTCTCACTCACTTATACACACACGTACACACACACACCTACTCACACACACACACACACACACACACGAGTCTTTCAGGACCGACCTGTTTGTTGGCGAACACTAACAACGCGGCGTCTCGCAGCTCGTCCTCTGCCAACATCCTCACCAGCTCCTCTCGAGCCTCGTGGATTCGCTCGCGGTCGTTACTGTCCACCACGAAGATCAGACCTGAAACACACCCAGCTGTTGAGGGGGAAGGTTCTGTGGGGGCTGGGGGGGGGGGGGGGGGGGGTGTACGTCGTACCCGGACGTACCCTGGGTGTTCTGGAAGTAATGGCGCCACAGCGGGCGGATCTTGTCCTGACCGCCGACGTCCCACACGGTGAAGGAGATGTTCTTGTACTCCACGGTCTCCACGTTGAACCCTGAGGACGGGGGGGGGGGGGGGGGGGGGGGGGAAGGGGGGGTCAACAAGACACTCTCACCTGCGAGGGGGAAGTTCAGCCGTGTGCCTCCGAGTGGACTCACCGATGGTGGGGATGGTGGTGACGATCTCGCCCAGCTTGAGCTTGTAGAGGATGGTGGTCTTCCCGGCGGCGTCCAGACCCACCATGAGGATCCTCATCTCCTTGTTCCCAAACAGCCTCTTTAAGAGATTCCCCATGACGGCGACTGACGACGGAGCCGGCGAGCACACAGACTGCCGTGTGACCCAAGCGCACACACACACACACACACACACACACACACACACACACACACACACACACACACACACACACACACACACAGTGGGGGTGTCGCCCGGAAAGACGATTACGAATCCATCTGACAGATGAGTCATAGAAACCTGAAATACAAGATGGAGTGCACGCCCCGCGGCCCGGCAGCGTCTCCGGGACAGGAGCCGATTGAGCAGCCGCCTGCCGCTTGGTTAGCTGCTGCTGTTTGTTAGCTGCTGCTGTTTGTTAGCTGCAGCTGTTTGTTAGCTGCAGTAGTTTGTTAGCTGCAGCTGTTTGTTAGCTGCAGTAGTTTGTTAGCTGCAGCAGTTTGTTAGCTGCAGCTGTTTGTTAGCTGCAGCTGTTTGTTAGCTACAGCAGTTTGTTAGCTACAGCAGTTTGATAGCTGCAGTAGTTTGTTGGCTGCAGCTGTTTGTTAGCTTCAGCTGTTTGTTAGCTGCAGCTGTTTGTTAGCTGCAATAGTTTCTTAACATGAACACTGGGAGAACATTCTAGTGGACAAACAACCAAGTTGGATTGTTATTATGGTGACTGTCAAAATAAAACCACCAAGTTGGATTGTTATTATGGTGACTGTCAAAGTAAAACCACCAAGTTGAATTGTTATTATGGTGACTGTCAAAATAAAACCACCAAGTTGGATTGTTTTTATGGTGACTGTCAAAATAAAACCACCAAGTTGGATTGTTATTATGGTGACTGTCAAAATAAAACCACCAAGTTGGATTGTTATTATGGTGACTGTCAAAATAAAACTACCAAGTTGGATTGTTATTATGGTGACTGTATTTAATTTAATTTAATTTAATTTAATTTAATTTAATTTAATTTAATTTAATTTAATTTAATTTAATTTAATTTAATTTAATTTAATTTAATTTAATTTTACTTTACTTTACTTTACTTTACTTTACTTTACTTTACTTTACTTTACTTTACTTTACTTTACTTTACTTTACTTTACTTTACTTTACTTTACTTTACTTTACTTTACTTTACTTTACTTTACTTTGCTTTGCTTTGCTTTGCTTTGCTTTGCTTTGCTTTGCTTTGCTTTGCTTTGCTTTGCTTTGCTTTGCTTTACTTTGCTTTACTTTACTTTACTTTACTTTACTTTACTCTGCACAGGCTTGTAATAGTTTATTTTCAGTCTATCACAGACTCCATGTTTGTTGGGGCATCGTGTTCACAGTCTTGTGAAACACAAAAGACTTCACAGCATTAAACAAAAATATATATAAAAAAAAAAAGATCAAAGCTCAAAGCGTTTGGCGTTCAGGCTGGATGTGTGTGGGTGTGTGAGCAGGTCACAGCCTCTCATTGTGGCACCGGTTGAATTTTAACCCGGGTCAAACTATGCCGGCTCCGCCCAGCAGGGGGGGCACCAGGAGAAAGAGAGAGAGGGGGGGGGAGGGGGGACGGCGGCGGGGGGGAGGACCACACAGCGAAGCCTCGTAATGCTCCTCCGTCTGCAGCCGTAATTTGTGGTTTAAAGCGGCTGAACGCCTTTCAGCACATCTTCACAGGAAGCGCAGGGTTTTTTTTAACGTGCGTGAAGGAGTTTCCTGCAGGCGGCCAATCACAGCCCTCCGTCTGACTCAAAGCTCCAAAGCTGTGCTGTCATTTAGCATTAAGAATCTGACGCACGTTAGTAATTAATGCTCAGAGGGAAGGAGGGGGGGTGGGGGGAAAGCAAAAAAGCCTGGCGGTGCACAAACAACACAGTCTGATCCTGATCTGGGAAACACTGCAGATCACTACCAGTAACTACTGCAGTAACTATTACAGTAACTATTACGGTAACTTTCATTACTCTCCGGGTAACGATCGGCGCCGGGTTATGTAGCTCTGGGCCGGATCGACCGGGAGCAGTGGAAACAGGTAGAAACCTGATCGAACGCCTGGAAACTGAAGTCTGAGTCTCGCTGACACACAATGAAACACGGAAATCAGCACCGAGTGCCGTCGCCATGGAAACGGGCCCAAAACACAACCTCGCTTTTTCGCTGATGCTGATTTTCTATGTCGGATTATACTGGTTATGCTGGTTATACTGGTTTATATTGGTCTGACACTGGTTTATATCGGTCTGACACTGGTTTATATTGGTCTGACACTGGTTTATATCGGTCTGATACTGGTTTATATTGTCATAATACTGGTTTACATTAGTCTGATACTGGTTTATATTGGTCTGCTTCTGGTTTATATTGTCATAATACTGGTTTATATCAGTCTGATACTGGTTTATATTGGTCTGATACTGGTTTATATTGTCATAATACTGGTTTATATCAGTCTGATACTGGTTTATATTGGTCTGATACTGGTTTATATTGTCATAATACTGGTTTATATCAGTCTGATACTGGTTTATATCGGTCTGACACTGGTTTATATCGGTCTGACACTGGTTTATATCGGTCTGATACTGGTTTATATTGGTCTGACACTGGTTTATATTGGTCTGATACTGGTTTATATTGTCATAATACTGGTTTACATTAGTCTGATACTGGTTTATATTGGTCTGCTTCTGGTTTATATTGTCATAATACTGGTTTATATTGTCATAATACTGGTTTATATTGTCATAATACTGGTTTATATCAGTCTGATACTGGTTTATATCAGTCTGATACTGGTTTATATTGTCATAATACTGGTTTATATTGTCATAATACTGGTTTATATTGTCATAATACTGGTTTATATCAGTCTGATACTGGTTTATATTGGTCTGATACTGGTTTATATTGTCATAATACTGGTTTATATTGTCATAATACTGGTTTATATTGTCATAATACTGGTTTATATCAGTCTGATACTGGTTTATATCAGTCTGATACTGGTTTATGTTAGCCTGCTACTGGTTTATATCAGTCTGATGGTGTTTTTTGCTCATGAACCAGTGTGATGTTGCCGAATCAGCAGAGTTTTCCCCGCCGGTCTTCATCATCATCATCATCGTCGTCGACTCCAGACTCAAACAGACTCACCGACGACTCCGTCCTCCTGAGTCGTCTGAAGCAACGCCGATATATATTTCACTTCCTGTTTATGTTTGTTTTTCTCCCCGACGTCGTCGTCTTCAGGCGTTTCGCCTCCAGTGGAAGCATGCGATTCTGCCGGGAGGCCGGACGGCGAGCCAGCCTTTCACTGGAGGCGTTCTCAGCTGGAGGCCGACTCCCCTCTGAGCCGGGGGGCTTGGGAACGCCGCGTGTGTGTGTGTGTGTGTGTGTGTGTGTGTGTGTGTGTGTGTGTGTGTGTGTGTGTGTGTGTGTGTGTGTGTGTGTGTGAGCTTAAACAACTTGTTGTGCTCAGTGTGATGAAGGTGATAATAGCTGCAGATTGTGAATTGCCCCCGGGGGTGTCCAGGGGGGGGGGGTTAAGGGGGGGTTGGAGGGTGGTGGGTGTGGGGGGCGTTGGTGGGGGGGGGGGGGGGGGGTTCAGAGAGGCCGGTAGGGGTGTGTGAGTGGAGCAGAACGGGGGCGGACAGCCGTGGGATGCCTCCCCCTGCGTCTCATGTACTGGATTACGCGTCGGGCAGATTCCCAAAGGAGGTGCAAGGCAGCAAAAACAAGCCCGACATTCTCCCCGCGACCCGAGCCGCTGCCATGAGGGTCGGCGCTGGCTTCCTGCGCTGGCTTGCGGCGCTGGCAGCCCGCCGCCACTGGGCACCGGACCCCACGCCGCCCACAGCAGGGGGCGCCACAGAGGGGAGACACGCTGGGGCAAAAGGATAAATGTGCAGTTTTGTCGCCTGCCAGTCACTTTTGTGTGCCGATTGTCGGCCGCCTGAAAAGGTCGTTAAGGGGATTTGCATAACATTTAGCGCTCCGCCCCGAGACGCACGGAAACGACGGATTCTGCAGCGCCGGCGGTTTCAGTCAAAGACGCTCTGTCGAGTCGACGGGGCGGCGGAACGCGGCAAAGAATATATATGTAATGTTTTATTGGGCTTCGGGTGAGTTTGGCGGAAACGTCGGCTCAGTGCCTCAGACCACGATTCTTCAGGTGACAAACGCCGCGGAAACAATCCTGACTTGTTGAGTGAAACGTTGAATTAAATGGGTTTATTTCAGTCCATCGATCCAGTGATGGGAGTGGAGGAGGAGGCTAGTGGAAAATTATCACTTTCATAAATGACGGAGCTCCGTGTATTTAATGCATCGTGGCAACGACAAACTTGTTTATATATATAGATAGATAGATAGAGTTAAAATACAGTTAAAATGAACTAAACTTCAGTTGATTGAACTAAGTTAAGTCAGGTTTAGTTAAGTTGAACTGGGGTGAGGGTTAAGTGTAGGGTTAGGTGTAGGTGTAGGGTTAGATGTAGGGTTAAGTGCAGGGTTAGGTGTAGGTGTAGGGTTAGATGTAGGGTTAAGTGCAGGGTTAGGTGTAGGTGTAGGGTTAGATGTAGGGTTAGGTGTAGGTTTAAGTGCAGGGTTAAGTGTAGGTGTAGGTTTAAGTGTAGGGTTAAGTGTAGGGTTAGATGTAGGGTTAGGTGTAGGGTTAAGTGCAGGGTTAAGTGTAGGTGTAGGTTTAAGTGTAGGGTTAAGTGTAGGGTTAGCTGTAGGGTTAGGTGTAGGGTTAGATGTAGGGTTAAGTGTAGGGTTAGCTGTAGGGTTAGGTGTAGGGTTAGATGTAGGGTTAAGTGTAGGGTTAGGTGTAGGGTTAGATGTAGGGTTAGGTGTAGGGTTAGGTGTAGGGTTAAGTGTAGGGTTAGCTGTAGGGTTAGGTGTAGGGTTAGATGTAGGGTTAAGTGTAGGGCTAGGTGTTGGGTTAGATGTAGGGTTAGCCCTAACCTCAGAACCTCAGGTCCTCGTTGACCGAACCACTGTGTGGTCGACGCGATGACATCATCAGATGAGTTCAGAGCCCCATGATGCTCTCTTTTCCCAGGAAGGAGGGGGGGGGGTGGGGGGGGGGTCCTGACCTCGCTGTGCCCCCCTTCCACGCCGTCCGCCAGCGGAACCGCCATACCGTCGACAAGAGACGTCCGGAGTCGTCCGTGACTGATGGTTGAGACAAGCTCTTCCTCAGAAAGGGCCTGGGGCCCCCGGCAGTGGGGGGATGGGGGGATGGGGGGGGGGGGGGGGGGGGGGGATTGGGAATTGCTGGCTTGCAGGATGTGGGCGAACTGGCAAAGGTGCGAGGGAACGCGCAGAACAGCGCGTCCGTGCCAGGAGCTGGATCTGCCGCTCGGCGATGACTCGGTCGGACGTGACGTTACCGCGGAACGCCGCCCGGCGCCCGGCGGCCTGCGGCGACCCGCATCGACCCGCATCGACCCGCATCCCGCCGGGAGCCGTCACCTGACCCGAACCCGCCGGGCGCCGCGGCCGCGTCACGACCACGACCGGATCACCACCCCGACCGGGTCACCACCCTGACCGGGTCACCACCCCGACCGGGTCACCACCCTGACCGGGTCACCACCCCGACCGGGTCACCACCCCGACCGGGTCACCACCCCGACCGGGTCACCACCCCGACCGGGTCACCACCCCGACCGGGTCACGACCCCGACGCCACAGAACCGAGGATAAAACCTCAACAAGTGTTCACAGATGGTGGTTTAACTAACACAGGGTGGTTTACCTGATGGTAGTTTAACTAACTGATGGTGGTTTAACCGAGAGACGGTGGTTTAACTAACTGACGGTGGTTTACCTGATGGTAGTTTAACTGACTGATTGTTAGTTTAACTAACAGACTCCTTTGTGTTCAGAGATCAAAGGACCTCCAACCTCCACCAATGGTGACGTCCAGCGTCCTGAACACTTTTATTACCCGAGCTTTGAAGAGAAACTCTCTCGCCCGCCAGTCGGTTAATGACCCGCTGACCTTTGACCTCGGCCGCCGCCGTCGCCGGTTTCACCTGCCGGGTTCGATCGGGAATCAAATGTGTTGAGAAATTTCCCTCGCAGGGACGGTTTTGTTTCCGCGATGGAATAAACGAGTTCCCGCGACGTCCGCGGCTCCGCGCGCGGGGGGGTTTTGCGCTCCCTGACATCTGAGGCCCAACCTCTCGCCTTTGAAAGCGACTTCAAGCGGCGGCGCGGCCGCGACGAGCCGCGCGGAGATGAAACAAATGGCGGGGGATAAAGTCGTTTCTTTGAAAGGCCTGTTTGTGTGTCGCTTTTTTGAAGTCGATTCATGTTTGCTGTGTATACAAGTGTTTTAAGAGCGGTCCCGCCCCCCCCCCCCCCCCCCACACCTCCCCCCCCGCCCCCGTTCCCCGTTTCAAATCCAGCTCGATCCCGTCGGAGGAGCCATCGGAGATTAAAGTGTGAACCTGTTGCACCTCGGGGTGGATAATTGGCTGGAATGCGGCGGCGTGTCGCTGCAGAGCCGTCGGGGAACGACCAGCGGCTCCAAACCGTCCAGATCGGCCGGCTCCTCGCCGCCTCGCCGCCTCGCCGCCTCGCCAGAACATCTGGAGGCTCGGCCCGGCCGCCCGGCCGCCCGTCCGCCCGGCAGACGATCTGCTGGAAAAACAACTTCAAAGGCCTCGTTCGCGTCAGATCGTCTCGGCGTGACGTCACATCGGACAGTGATTGTTCGTGAGGATAAATTAACGCCGCCACGCCGTTTCACGTGACGCAGTTTCTCTCCGAACAGCAACGTGAAGCAACTTTTTTTTTTTTTTTTTTTAACACAAGCAGGTTTAATAAGATGACATGTTGGATTTCTCCAGGAGGAGGAGGAGGAGGAGGAGGAGGAGGAGGAGGAGGAGGAGGAGGAGGAGGAGGAGGAGGAGGAGGAGGAGGAGGAACATATAGCTAATTAAGATCTATAAGTATCGGTCTACTTCTATATTTCTATGTTCTCTGTGCCTTCTGCTGTGGTTTCTGGTGTGTTTGGTGAGTCACAGCGCCCCTACAGGCCTGACATGGGTACTACATGACCTCATCAGAGTGACGTGTGGACAGATTGGTTTTTTTTATTTTTTTTTTTAATAAGAACACCCGGGAGGCAAAAGATCGTTTTGGCTCGTGAGGACGGGACTAATTCACCTGTGTGTGTGTGTGTGTGTGTGTGTGTGTGTGTGTGTGTGTGTGTGTGTGTGTGTGTGTGTGTGTGTGTGTGTGTGTGTGTGTGTGTGTGTGTGTGTGTGATGGTTAGTTGGTTACTGGTTACTGGACGTCACTAATGTGAAACAGTCCCCAGGCACTTCACATTGGTAATCACATTCACACATGGAGGTTCAGTGTCTTGCTCAAGGACACTTCAGAATGTGGACAGGTGGTGTTGGGAATCCAACCTGCAACCTTCCGACTGGGAAACGCTCCACCTTGTGATGGCTGTTGGTTAGTGATGGTTAATGATGGTTAGTGATGGTGGTTGGTTAATGATGGTTAATGATGGTAGTTGGTTAATGATGGTTAGTGATGGTAGTTGGTTAGAGATGGTTGTTGGTTAGTGATGGTAGTTGGTTAATGATGGTTAGTGATGGCAGTTGGTTAGTGATGGTTAGTGATGGTTGTTGTTTGTGATGGTTAGTGATGGTAGTTGGTTAATGATGGTTAGTGATGGTTGTTGGTTAGTGATGGTAGTTGGTTAATGATGGTTAGTGATGGTGGTTGGTTAGAGATGGTTGTTGGTTAGTGATGGTAGTTGGTTAATGATGGTTAGTGATGGCAGTTGGTTAGTGATGGTTAGTGATGGTTGTTGTTTGTGATGGTTAGTGATGGTAGTTGGTTAATGATGGTTAGTGATGGTTGTTGGTTAGTGATGGTAGTTGGTTAATGATGGTTAGTGATGGTGGTTGGTTAATGATGGTTAGTGATGGTGGTTGGTTAGTGATGGTAGTTGGTTAATGATGGTTAGTGAGGGCAGTTGGTTAATGATGGTTAGTGATGGCAGTTGGTTAGTGATGGTTAGTGATGGTAGTTGGTTAGTGATGGTTAGTGATGGTAGTTGGTTAATGATGGTTAGTGATGGCAGTTGGTTAGTGATGGTTAGTGATGGTTGTTGTTTGTGATGGTTAGTGATGGTAGTTGGTTAATGATGGTTAGTGATGGTTGTTGGTTAGTGATGGTAGTGACCCTCCTGTTAACACAACCTGAGGCTCAAAAAAAGGTTCTAATAAAATAAAATAAAATTAAATAAAATTAAATTAAATTAGATTAAATAAAATAAAACAAAATAAAATAAAATAAAATAAAATTTAATGTACTTTAATTTATTATTATTATTATTATTAATAATAATAATAATAATAAAAGTAGTAATAATAATAATAATAATAATAATAATAATAATAATAATAATAATAATAATAGAAAAGCAGATAAATAATAAAAATATTAAATATTAGATGGAAAACGAAGGACTAGAGATGAGAGGAGAAGAGATGGGGTCAATTTCATGTTTACGTCATCGTCATGCTAATATAAAGGGTGTTTGATGGAAGTATGACGACTAACCTAAAGGCAAGGTATTCTGCGCGGCGGGAAGACGTGGGCCGCAGAGCGCCGAGCGGCGCAGGATGGAAATAGCGGCACAATGAATTCTAAAGTCTCAAATCCTTGTTAAGACCCTCCATCTTTCAATCTAAACTGGATCACACAGAGAATCTCCCATCCCTTTATCCTGTTCACATCCTCTAATCCCCCTGCCATTTTCCATTCTCTCGCCCTCTTTCTCCCGTCTCAAATGGAAACTGTTTGGTTGTCCGGCGCTGGAACGTTGAGAATTCGTCCCCTGGCTGAAAGGAAAGTAAGGAAGAACAGCTTGACGGAGCCAAGAATGCCACGGATCTCTTTTAAGGCCCATAATGAGATGTTTTCTCTGCTCGCCGCTTGTATTGACATGGAGACTAATGATTTCCACAAAGTGATAGATTGAGGCGGTAATGCTGGAGGGGTGGGAACGACAACACCGTCCACAGAAGTTCAGAGACGCTTCAGGGAAACAAAGACAGAAAAGGCGATGATGGTTGGGGGGAAAAACAAACAAACAAACCCCCTAAAAGACAAAGGGAGTTTTGAGAGGAACCCAAACGTTTCGTTGAAGTTCAGACTCTGGCGGAAACGGAGGGACGAAGGACTGACCAGCGTTCAGAAACGCCTGAGGGACTCAGGGACACTCCTGCAACCGTCTGAAGACCGAGGGCGATGGACACGTCTGGACACTACTGGACACTACGGTGGAGGGACGTTTCTGACGAACCACCGTCCGTGAACAAAGTCTGAAGGATCTCCTCACGCTTCTGAGACCGTCGTCTGCAAAGGTTCCAGAAAACCATCGTCTGTGGACACTTCTGATGTCCAGTGTCAGTGGACATAGTTGAGAAAACCACAGACGGTGGACACTCCTGAAAACTATCGCCGAGGATCATTTGTCCGTGAGACTGACCACTACCCAGGACGTCAGACTGACCACTGTATAGGACATGAGACTGACCACTACACAGGACGTCAGACTGACCACTGTATAGGACATGAGACTGACCACTACCCAGGACGTGAGACTGACCACTGTATAGGACATGAGACTGACCACTGTCCAGGACGTCAGACTGACCACTGTATAGGACATGAGACTGACCACTACCCAGGACGTGAGACTGACCACTGTATAGGACATGAGACTGACCACTGTCCAGGACATGAAACTGACCACTACCAGGACATGAGACTGACCACTGCCCAGGACATTAGACTGACCACTGTATAGGACATGAGACTGACCACTACCCAGGACGTTAGACTGACCACTGCCCAGGACATGAGACTGACCACTGTCCAGGACATGAGACTGACCACTGTATAGGACATGAGACTGACCACTGCCCAGGACATAAGACTGACCACTGTATAGGACATGAGACTGACCACTGTCCAGGACATGAGACTGACCACTGTATAGGACATGAAACTGACCACTGTCCAGGACATGAGACTGACCACTGTCCAGGACATGAGACTGACCACTGTATAGGACATGAGACTGACCACTACTCAGGACATGAGACTGACCACTGTCCAGGACATGAGACTGACCACTACCCAGGACATGAGACTGACCACTACCAGGACATGAGACTGACCACTGTCCAGGACATGAGACTGACCACTACCCAGGACATGAGACTGACCACTGTCCAGGACATGAGACTGACCACTGTATAGGACATGAGACTGACCACTACCCAGGACATGAGACTGACCACTGTCCAGGACATGAGACTGACCACTACCAGGACATGAGACTGACCACTACAGGACATGAGACTGACCACTACCCAGGACATGAGACTGAACACTACCAGGACATGAGACTGACCACTACCCAGGACATGAGACTGACCACTGTCCAAGACATGAGACTGACCACTACCAGGACATGAGACTGACCACTGTCCAGGACATGAGACTGACCACTACCCAGGACATGAGACTGACCACTACCCAGGACATGAGACTGACCACTGTCCAGGATGTGAGACTGACCACTGCCCAGGACATGAGACTGACCACTGTCCAGGACGTGAGACTGACCACTACCAGGACATGAGACTGACCACTACAGGACATGAGACTGACCACTACCCAGGACATGAGACTGACCACTGTCCAAGACATGAGACTGACCAATACCAGGACATGAGACTGACCACTGTCCAGGACATGAGACTGACCACTACCAGGACATGAGACTGACCATTACCCAGGACATGAGACTGACCACTGCCCAGGACATGAGACTGACCACTACCAGGACATGAGACTGACCACTGTCCAGGACATGAGACTGACCACTACCCAGGACATGAGACTGACCACTACCAGGACATGAGACTGACCA
The DNA here is from genome assembly GCF_963422515.1 of Blennius ocellaris. Taxonomy (NCBI): domain Eukaryota; kingdom Metazoa; phylum Chordata; class Actinopteri; order Blenniiformes; family Blenniidae; genus Blennius; species Blennius ocellaris. The sequence goes on from NC_137659.1 coordinate 329,781, forward strand.
CTGTCCAGGACATGAGACTGACCATTACCCAGGACATGAGACTGACCACTACCAGGACATGAGACTGACCACTGTCCAAGACATGAGACTGACCACTACCAGGACATGAGACTGACCATTACCCAGGACATGAGACTGACCACTACCAGGACATGAGACTGACCACTACCAGGACATGAGACTGACCACTGTATAGGACATGAGACTGACCACTACCAGGACATGAGACTGACCACTGCCCAGGACATGAGACTGACCACTACCAGGACATGAGACTGACCACTGTCCAGGACATGAGACTGACCACTACCCAGGACATGAGACTGACCACTACCAGGACATGAGACTGACCACTGTCCAGGACATGAGACTGACCATTACCCAGGACATGAGACTGACCACTACCAGGACATGAGACTGACCACTGTCCAAGACATGAGACTGACCACTACCCAGGACATGAGACTGACCACTACCAGGGACATGAGACTGACCACTGCCCAGGACATGAGACTGACCACTACCAGGACATGAGACTGACCACTACCCAGGACATGAGACTGACCACTACCAGGACATGAGAATGACCACTACCCAGGACATGAGACTGACCACTACCAGGACATGAGAATGACCACTACCCAGGACATGAGACTGACCACTACCAGGACATGAGACTGACCACTACCAGGACATGAGACTGACCACTGCAGCTCTGTTGAGGTCGGAGACCTTCCAATTAGGCACTAATGTCATCTATATTAACGCCCCCCTCCCCCGATGTGGCTTTATGGCGGGGTTGGGGGGATTGGGGGGGGGTCGGGGAGGGGGGGGAGGGGCTGCCCAATAAAACCTGCAGTACAAAGGTCCGGCGCTGTGAGGACGAGGACTTGTCAGTAATTTGCCGTCTAGAAGCAGGAGATTGCCGGTCTGGAGCCTCCAGGAATCCCAGTGTGGGAAAAGCAGTGGGACGGCGAGCGCCGCCCTTTGTGAGCTAATTACTGGAACCGCCGGCGGCGGCGGCGGCGGCGGCCAGCGCCAGGCCCTGCTAATGATAACCCCACGCCCCCCCCCCACACCCCTAAATTATTAAACACCCTGGAAACGATCAAATGTTGATTTTTAGGAGCCTTTACTTAAAAAAAACTTCTTTTTTTTTTCCAAACAGAGAAATGTGAAAACGGCGTCTCCGCCGTGACGTGTGGACAGACGAGACACAAGAACAAGTTCCTCTCTGTTTTCAGTTCTTGTTTGTTTGTTTGTTTCTAACAGCGGGTTGTTGTGTGCGATTAAATAAACTTTGTGTGGAAAAATTAAATAACTAAAGTGCTGACATTGAGAAAGAAAAAAAAAAAAAGAAGAGGAAAACGATGATGTCCCCCCCCCCCCCCCCCCCCCCCCCAACAAAAAACAAAAAATACAAAAAACAACAACAACTGGAACACACTGCTGGAAACACAACTTTTTGAAAAACACCCGTCTCCATAGCAACAAGGGTAAACAGGCTTTTATCACTGAGTCTCTGTGGAGCTTCTACCTGACCAGAGGTGACAAGGTTAGGACCCCCCCCCCCCCCCCCCCCCCACTGCCACACACACACACACACACACACACACACACACACACACACACACACACACACACAGAGTGTGAGGGAGTGATCTGAAGCACACACACATCAAACACGCAGCTTCAAAGTGTTACATAATGACCCCCCCCACGCCGTCCCGCTCAACCTCTGGTGGCCCTTCAGTCCTCTGGCCCCCGTCCTGAGAGGAGCAGCACCTCCTCCTGCTCCTCCTGCTCCTCCTGCTCCTCCTGCTGTTCCTCCTTCTCCTGCTGCTCCTCCTTCTCCTGCTGCTCCTCCTTCTCCTGCTGCTCCTCCTTCTCCTCCTCCTCCTGCTCCTGCTCCTCCTGCTCCTCCTGCTCCTCCTGCTCCTCCTCCTGCTCCTCCTCCACCTCCTGCTCCTCCACCTCCTGCTCCTCCTGCTCCTCCACCTCCTCCTGCTCCTCCACCTCCTGCTCCTGCTCCTCCTGCTCCTCCACCTCCTCCTCCTCCTCCTGCTGCTCCTGCTCCTGCTCCTCCTGCTCCTCCTCCTCCTGCTCCTGCTCCTCCTGCTCCTGCTCCTCCTGCTCCTCCACCTCCTCCTGCTCCTCCACCTCCTGCTCCTGCTCCTCCTGCTCCTCCACCTCCTGCTCCTGCTCCTCCTGCTCCTCCACCTCCTCCTCCTCCTCCTGCTGCTCCTGCTCCTGCTCCTCCTGCTCCTCCTCCTCCTGCTCCTGCTCCTCCTGCTCCTGCTCCTCCTGCTCCTCCACCTCCTCCTGCTCCTCCACCTCCTGCTCCTGCTCCTCCTGCTCCTCCTCCTCCTCCTCCTCCACCTCCTGGTCCTCCACCTCCTGCTCCTCCTCCTCCTCCTGCTCCTCCACCTCCAGCTCCTCCACCTCCTGCTCCTCCTCCTCCTCCTGCTGCTCCTCCTCCACCTCCAGCTCCTCCACCTCCAGCTCCTCCACCTCCTGCTCCTCCTCCTCCTCCTGCTGCTCCTCCTCCACCTCCAGCTCCTCCACCTCCTGCTCCTCCTCCTCCTCCTGCTGCTCCTCCTCCTCCTCCACCTCCTGCTCCTGCTCCTCCTGCTCCTCCTGCTCCTCCTGCTCCTCCTCCTCCTCCTCCTCCTCCTCCTGCTCCTCCACCTCCTCCTGCTCCTCCTGCTCCTCCTCCACCAGGAGCAGGAGGTTGAAGTCCAGCTTCACCGTGAACAACACAGATCGCTAGCAGCAGGTTTTTTCCGGGGGGGGGTCCGTTGCCACGACAACGTTGACCAGAGTCACTGAACACAACCTGCCTCAAGGTGGGACTTTTGGGGGGAAAACAAAAAAACTAAACTTGACTCCGTCTCCGAGGAAACGAGACTTTGTGGACTGGACCTGCAGTTCTGCACATGCCCAGTAGAGGCACCATAACAACCACGCCGTGGTCCCGTCGTTAACTTGGGTTTCGTTAGATTAAGTTAAGCTTTGCTGCGGATTTTTCTTATTTTCTACTATTTGTTCTGTCAATTATCAAAATCATGTTTTGTTTATTCTTCTTTTCTTTATTTTCATTCTTTTGTTTTGTGTCCTTTTGTTTTTGCTTTTGTTATCATTGTTGTGATTATTTTGGTTTTTGTTCTGTTTTATATATATATATTACAAAAAGACATTTTTAAATACATTACAGTCATTCCAATGTGCGGAATGATATATATACATATATATATATATATATACATATATATATATATATATATATATATATATATATGTAGCACTACATGTGGATATGTTGGGCTTTTCTATTTTCTCTATAAAAGCACATTGGAATGACTGTAATGTATTTAAAAATGTCTTTTTTTAATAAAAAGAAAAAAGATTAAGTTAAGCTCAGTTAAAATAAATGATGCTGGTTAAAATCAGGTTAAGTTTCTTCTAGTCAAGTTTGGTTTAACTCTTTCAAACCAGTGAGGATTTCAAATGGTAGAGTTCATGATGTTTAATGTTAATTGTGAGTTACAACGTGATAATTCCGGAGGAACTGGATCCTTTACGAGGTTTTAAAGAACGATTGTCACACTGGTCCAGAGAACGGAGAATATAGAATTCCTCATGAGGTTCCAGGTTCCAGGTTCTGAGGTTCTCATGAGAAGCCTTGAGGACATGAGGAGCAGCGCCGCCTTTATTCTCATGCAAGCGGAGGGAGAAGGTCGGGACGTAAAATCAGAAAGCAAAACATAAAGGCGGGCCGGGGCCATCCGGGGCCATCCGGGGCCCTCGGGGCCCTCGGGGGCCTCCGGGGCCTTTGTCTCCTTTCATGTGGCTCCAGGCTGGAGCCTCGTCTGCCGGCGTCAAACTTCTCACAGCAACTCTCTGCTAACAATGCTGCCGTCACCTGGGTGACAAAGCAGGCCGGGGGCCACTTCCTCCAGGGGGGCCACCGGGCCACCAGGGGGCCACTTCCTCCAGGGGGGCCACCAGGGGGCCACTTCCTCCAGGGGGGCCACCGGGCCACCAGCAGTCCACCGCAGGGAGGCAACTGGGCCACCAGGGGGCCACTTCCTCCAGGGCCGCTGCAGGGGGGGTCACCGGGCCACCAGAGGGCCTCCACATTGAAGCTACCGGGCCACCGGGGGGGCCACTTCCTCCAGGGTCGCTGCAGGGGGGCCACCCGGGCCACCAGAGGGCTACCAGAGAGCCCACCAGAGGGCTACCAGGGGGGCTACCAGGGGGCTACCAGGGGGTTACAAGAGGGCTACCAGAGGGCTACCAGAGGGCCACCAGAGGGCTACCAGGGGACTACCAGGGGGCTACCAGAGGGCTACCAGGGGACTACCAGAGGGCTACCAGAGGGCTACCCGAGGGCCACCAGAGGGCCACCAGGGGGCCACCAGAGAGCCACCAGAGGGCTACCAGAGGGCTACCAGAGGGCCACCAGGGGGCCACCAGAGGGCCACCAGAGGGCTACCAGAGGGCCACCAGAGGGCCACCAGAGGGCCACCAGGGGGCCA
>NC_137659.1:334518-349518 GCF_963422515.1 Blennius ocellaris
ACCACCTCCTCCACCCTCCTCCTCCTCGTACCACCTCCTCCACTCTCCTCGTACCACCACCTCCACTCTCCTCGTACCACCACCTCCTCCACCTCGTACCACCTCCTCCTCGTACCACCACCTCCTCGTACCACCTCCTACCACCTCCACCTCAATAATTGTCATTATCATACATAAGATGAGGCCATTTTTTATGTACAATTGGCGCATGAGGATGAATCGTCACTCTTTCACTTTAATAAAGTTGCCCGCAGTTCCTGTCCTCGCATTGACAGTGGGGGGGCGCTAGTCACAATAAGAGTCCAGTAGAACATGGACCATAGACATATAACAATAACTGTGACGTTCCTGCGGCGCCGCCATCTTGGATAGGTCTCCGGCTGGAGCTGAACCAAGATCTCAGGCTAGAAAACCCAACAAAAACGTTGTTAGCTCGCTTGCTAGCCGACGTAGCAACACACGTAGAACCTTTTAAAGCTCAGGAAAAAGTTGGAAAGACTTTTCCCCCCCAATAGTTTCTCCATGAGGTTTCCACAGGGTAGAACTTTTCATCCATTATACAAGTTATGTATAAATTTGTATATGAAAAAAAAAAAATTCTTTTTAGACCCTCCATTGTTATTATTTTCCAGTCGCGAACAATAAAAAGACGATTATTAAACCTGTTATCCTGTTTGCTCTTGATGTTCATGTTAATCTCGTTCAGCAGCGTTCAAGCAAAGCGTCATTAAAAGCGTATCTTTGAACCAAAAACGTCTTTGGTTTGTTGTATAAAGCACCTGGAGGTTCACCTGGAATCCCCCACTCCCCCCCCCCCCCCCTCCTCCTCCCCCCGTCATCCCCCCCCCCCCACCCCAACCCCCCACCCCAGGGCGGTTGGCGTTTCACTTTCTCCTCCACACAAAGCCGTGTCCGGAGCCCAGCGGTCCCCGCGGACCCGCTGGGGCCTGAATCCCCCCATTGTGCCGCCACTGTCACGCTGCGTTAGCCCCACAATGGAGCCCCAGATATTTTTATATGAAATTTGCCGCGGCGCGGCGATTAGCGGGGGACCAAGTTAAGTCATAGCAACAGAGAAGTATGCGTCGGCCGGACCAGACGGGGAAATCCCTATTCACATGCTTTAATAAAACAATCTGGAGGGCGTGTGAATGGGGGGAAAGCACTTTTTTCTCCTGCTTAATCTCATGGTTGCGGCGATATTGTGCTGTGAGCGGCGCCCAGAGGGGGGTGGTGGGGGGTGGTGGGGCTAAGCCACCCCCCATCTCTCCCCCCCGCCCTCCATCAACTCCATTTACCGGAGTTAATGATACACCAGAGCGCGCCCCCCCCCTCCCTCCCCCAGCGTCCTCAGACGTACGTCTCATGAAAGGCTAAAGTAAAACTCGTCCCGAACAGTTACACTTTCTCATCCCGGGGGTCAGAGGTCGTCGCCCACATCCCCTGACCTTTAGGCTCATTTGAGAGGCGGCGTTTCCTCCCACGAAGCCGCGCGGGCCGAAGGTCAGGTGGGCCGCAAACACGTAAAAACCCCGGCGCCGCGGCCCCGGGTGGGGAGGAACATGAATGGAAACATAACCTCTGATTTACAGTGATGGTGGGGGGAAGGGGGAAGGGGGGGGGGTGGGGGGGGGGGGGGATGGGCAGAGCGCCTCCTTCAGGATTGGTGGTCGACTCAAACGTTATCGGCAGAAATTAATGTTTTCATTGGTCGGGTCGCGTTCCGCTGCCACGACCTGCAGAAACATTCATGTCGCCCTCTAGTGGACGGAGTTCATCTGACAGCAGCAATGGAGAAAATTAATAAGGAATAAAACATAGAGAGACTCTACATTTATCTGTCTGACAGGAGCTGCTCTATAATCTGGTCACAGATCCAGATTATAGAGCATCTTCTCCTCTGACACCAGATTATAGAGCATCTTCCTCCTCTAACATCAGATTATAGAGTATCTTCCTCCTCTAATCCAGTCTATAGAGCATCGTCCTCCTCTAACATCAGATTATGGAGCAGCTTCCTCCTCTAACCACCAGATTATAGAGCATCTTCCTCCTTTAACATCAGATTATAGAGCATCTTCCTCCTCTAACATCAGATTATAGAGCATCTTCCTCCTCTAATCCAGTCTATAGAGCATCGTCCTCCTCTAACATCAGATTATGGAGCATCTTCCTCCTCTAACACCAGATTATAGAGCATCTTCCTCCTCTAAACACCAGATTATAGAGCATGTTCCTCCTCTAATCCAGATTATAGAGCATGTTCCACCTCTAATCCAGATTATAGAGCATGTTCCTCCTCTAGGCATCAGATTATAGAGCATCTTCTCCTCTAACACCAGATTATAGAGCATTTTCCTCCTCTAATCAGATTATAGAGCATGTTCCTCCACTAGCATTAGATTATAGAGCATCTTCCCTCCTCTAATCCAGATTATAGAGCATGTTCCTCCTCTAGCATCATATTATAGAGCATCTCCCTCCTCTAATCCAGATTATAGAGCATGTTCCTCCTCTAGCATTAGATTATAGAGCATCTTCCACCTCTAACACCAGATTATAGAGCATTTTCCTCCTCTAATCTAGATTATAGAGCGAGTCTCCAGTCTGATCAGTCTATATATCAAACTATCATCTGATATATAAAACAACGAGCTAATCTGTGAAATCTGCCGCTCGTTGAAGTCGTTTGTTCCACTTGTCTCTCATAAGACGACGTTCCTCCGACAGTAATGGTCCCATGAGGACGGCGTGTGCGTGTCTCCACCCGTCCCACCAAAAACACCTGTGGCGCTCTGGACGTCCACTCTGCACCGCCGCTCGCTGATTCCCCGGCGTGACTCATAAAGCGCAGCCAGATTATACTCGTACGCGGCGTGAAATCCCAGGAATGTGGCGGCGGGCGGCGGGATCGGCTCCACAACACCTGCACCGCTCCGCCTTTCATCACGGGGAGATTCCTGCTCTGCCTGTTCTGACACCCGGGTTCATGGAGCTGACGGAGCACTGACGTAGCCTGGAGGCCTGCTGAGGACGAGGAGCGGGGGGGAGGGGGGAGAGGAAGAGGAAGAGGAGGAAGAGGAGGAAGAGGAAGAGGAGGCGGAAGAGGAAGAGGAGGTGGAAGAGGAAGAAGAAGAAGAAGAAGAGGAGGAAGTGGAGGAAGATGAAGAGGAAGAAGTCTTTTCAATCCTTCACAGAAATACTTCCTGTCTTTCAGCCAATCAGAAACTTTGTCACTTGTTTTCTTCTAAACAAAACAAAGACAAAGTTTCAGATTATTTATTTTCTCGGTCCGAAAAACTTTCCCTCCTGAATTGTTGCTGCAGACTTTGATCAACTTTGATCCGACTTTGATCAGACTCTGATCAGACTTTGATCCGACTTTGATCAGACTCTGATCAGACTTTGATCAGACTTTGATCAGACTTTGATCAGACTTTGATCAGACTCTGATCAGACTTTGATCAGATGTTGATCAGACTCTGATCAGACTTTGATCAGACTCTGATCAGACGCTGCCTCTTGTGTTCCGACGAGTTTCTACTGGATAAACAAACAATAGTTTGTTTATTTATATTATTTCATCTGATTCAGAATAAAACAAACTGAGCTTCTGAATGAGGATGAGAGGATGAGTGAGGAGGGTCTGGTACTAAAACTTGTCACCTCGTTTACAGAAGATTGATGTGAACTCAGTGGGGGGGAGTGGTCCGGGGGGGTCGTGGGTCACGGGGGGCAATTGCTTTTAATAAACTCTTGAGCCACTTGACAGAAGAGACTGGAGCTGCAGTAGGTGGCTGCCGATAGGGGCTCTCAATCCCGCCGCTATTGTGCTGCAGACTAACCCCCCCCCCCCCTCCACCCCTCCCCCCCCCCCTCTTCTAGCAGCCACTGGGCTTCAGTAGATCATGTTGATTGGATTAGGGTCACTGGGGTTTCTTAATAATGTGAGAGGTCAAAGTGGCTGGATTAAGAGTCTTTGTGTGGCGAGTGGCTCGGCGGCTCGCAGGCCTCTGATTGGCCGAGGCCGGACGGGGAGCCGCCGTTTCATTGGACGTGATTGATGCTGGTGTTTGGCGGCGGCGGCGAGGCCGTCGTGTGTCTGTCGTCCAGACCTGCGGCGCGTCGGTTTCCTCCCGGCGGGAACGAAAAGAAGCAGCACCTTTATTGGATTCAACCGGCGGATACTTGTTATAACGGTGACTGTCAAAATAAAACCACCAAGTTGGATTGTTATTACGGTGACTGTCAAAATAAAACCACCAAGTTGGATTGTTTTTACGGTGACTGTCAAAATAAAACCAACAAGTTGGATTGTTATTACAGTGACTGTCAAAATAAAACTACCAAGTTGGATTGTAATTACGGTGACTGTCAAAATAAAACTACCAAGTTGGATTGTTATTATGTTGACTGTCAAAATAAAACCACCAAGTTGGATTGTTATTATGTTGACTGTCAAAATAAAACCACCAAGTTGGAATGTTATTATGTTGACTGTCAAAATAAAACTACCAAGTTGGATTGTTATTACAGTGACTGTCAAAATGTGGAATCGTCTTTCTGTCCTGAGAAAACGATTCCCACCGTTCAGACGAACTCTCCTGCTGCGCGTCGGCTGGCTCTTATTTTGAAATGGCAGCGTTTTCTCTCCTGTTTTGTTTCTGCGAGCGGCGGGGATCCCCGCCTCAAGAAGACAAGACCCGACTCACCCCCGCGCAGCGACGTCGTCTCAGGCTTCCTTCAGTCTAAAGTCTATTTAAAGAAGGATTTGAAGCAGCGGGATGAAAGATGGCCGCCGGGGGCGCCGCCTCGCCAGCGCAAATATAAAACAAAGAGAAGATGGGATGTTAATGGAGGAGTTAATCGGCCGCCAGACGCCGGCCGTCACTTCTAGTTTTCAGACTCAAACTTTCCCCTTTGCTCTTTTAAAACACGAAATCAACTCTTCTTTTCTCGTCCTGGAACCGTTTGGCCGTGACTCCAGGTCGTGACATTTCCTGAAAACTGAGCCCAGATCAGCCGGAACCATCCAGAAGGTCACGGAGCAACTTGAAGAAATCAGATGATTGCTCACGTTTAAATAAACTATGAGTCCTAAACCGTCGGGTTGTTTGTTAAAAAGTCTCGTCCCGAACGAGTCCGAAACGACGAGTTCGAACGACGACGCCGGGAATCGTCAAACTGTCAAAATACTCAGACTGAAAGTGAAAATCGTCAAGAACTTAAGCTGAGAATCGCTGAAAGACGTTCAAAGGAGACTTAAGTTATTAATCAGTCGATCGGTCAAAAGAAAAACTGAAACGTCAACAAAGTGCTCAATCACAGGTCGTCTCTCTGACGACGACCGACAGCAGAGAGGCTCTAAAGTTGCCGGTGATGAAGTTGCCGGAGTTGCACAAACTTGTTTCCTCCTCTTGATATTTTGTCAGAACTTCGTTTATTCTCTGACTTCGTTCATTGATAATAAATAATCTGAAAACTGCGGCTTCGCTCCTGCTCTCTTGTGTAGCTGTGGGCGACGTTGGTGAAGCAAAAACTATCGGTATCGGTATCGGTATCGGTATCGGTATCGGTATCGGTATCGGTATCGGTATTGTTATCTGATTGGCATCGGCGTCAGTATCGGTATCAGATTGGTATCGGTGTCAGTATCAGATTGGTATCAATATCGGTATCATATCGGAATCGGTGTCAGTATCAGTATCAGTATCAGTATCAATATTGGTATCGGTGTCAGTATAAGTATTAGTATCGGTATCAGTATAAGTATTGGTATCAGTATCAGTATCAGATTGGTATCAATATCGGTATCATATCGGTATCAGTATCAGTATCAGTATCAGTATCAGTATCATATCGGTATTGTGTCAGTATCTGTATCATATCTGTATCGTATCAGTATTAGTATCAGTATCGGTATCTGTATCAGATCGTAATCGGTATCAGTATCATATAGGCATCATATCGGTATTGTATCAGTATCTGTATAACATCTGTATATCGGTATCATATCGGTATCTGTATCTGTATCAGTATCGGTATCAGTATCATGTCGGTATTAGTATCAGTATCGGCGTCAATATCAGATCGTATCGGTATCAGTGTCATATAGGCATCATAGCGGTATTGTATCAGTATCTGTATCATGTCTGTATCATATCGGTATCATATCGGTATCATATCGGTATCTGTATCAGTGTCAGTATCAGTATCAGTATCATATCGGTATTTGTATCAGTCTCAGTATCTGTATCATGTTGGTATCGGTATCATATCGGTATCGGTACCGTATCAGTACCATAGCCCTAATTCCAAGGTAGTTTTTTGATATAAATGAGGTCAGAATCGGAGTGAATTTCCCCCCAGAAACGTATAAAAACCATGTTGGAACCCGAGGTTGTGGTGAAAGGTTGAGAAGCGGCGGTGGAGCCGGTCCTGACCTCGGTCCAGCACCGGGCCGAAGATGGCCAGGCTGTCGTTGACGGTGGTGCAGTTCCAGCGCCGGCCCCTGAACTGGTGCTGACACTCCTGGATGCCGATCTTCACGCCCTCCGCCACGCTGGGCATGATCTCCACGTAGTTCCGGCAGAAACGCAACTGCTTGGGCACGAGACCCGGGATGCTGCCGCACAGGATCGGCTGGGAGCCCAGGGACGAGTACTGGGGGCCCACCGCCAGGGACCTGGGGGGGCAGGGGGGGGGGGGGTAAGAATACATTATTATTATATGATCATCATCATTATTATTATTATTATTATTATTATTATCATCATCATTATTAGTATTATTATTAATACTATTATTATTATTATCATTATCATTATTATTATTATTATCATCATTATTATTATTATTAATATTATTATTATCATTATCATTATCATTATTATTATCATCATCATCATTATTATTATCATTATTATTATCATTATTATTATTATTATTATCATTATTATTATCATCATCATCATTATTATTATCATTATTATTATCATTATTATTATTATTATTAATATTATTATTATTATCATTACTATTATTATTATTATCATTATTATTATCATCATCATCATTATTATTATCATTACTATTATTATTATTATTATCATTATCATTATTATTATCATCATCATCATTATTATTATCATTATTATTATTATTATTAATATTATTATTATTATTATTATCATTACTATTATTATTATTATCATTATTATTATCATCATCATTATTATTATTATTATTATTATTATTAATATTATTATTATTATTATTATCATCATCATTATTAGTATTATTATTAATACTATTATTATCATCATCATCATCATCATCATCATTATTATTATTATTATTATTAATATCATTACTATTATTATCATCATTATTAGTATTATTATTATTACTACTATTATTATCATTATTATTATCATAATTATTATTTTTTATTATTATTATTATAATATACATTTAAATAAATCAAACATGGAACAAATAAAAAGTTTTTGTTGAGTCATTAATTAAACATTTTTTAACATAAGTTTAAAAATTATTTACACAATATTTCTAATTTTTTTAATAAAATACAAATATAAACATGTATAAATAGAGAAAAATATATAAATAAGAATAATGAAATATAGAAAAATAATTTAAAAAAATAAAGGTTTTAAAAGTTCTAACAGTCATGATAGATAAATAAAAATAAAAATAAAAAGTAGGAAATAATTAATTAGGGGATATGGAGGAACAGAGTGGAGTGTGTGTGTAATTAAGAGGACATCAGCTGAGAGTAATCAGATTACACACTGACCAGGCATCGCTCTGCTCTCCCTCACTTTTCAATCAATCAATCAATCAATCAATCAATCAATCAATCTGCTTCACAAGAAACAAAACCACTGCAAGGAAAGAAAAGAGCACACACACACACACACACACACACACACACACACACACACACACACACACACACACACACATTCCACTAAGGTCCAGATTATAGAGCATCTTCCTCCTCATCATCACAGGTGAGTCAGCAGGAAAAGAAAAGGTGTCATTTCTTTTGTGTATCTTTTCTTTCTTCTCATCCTCTCATCCTCTCATCCTCTCATCTTCTCATCCTCTCGTCCTCCCATCCTCTCATCCTCTCATCCTCTCATCCTCTCATCCTCTCATCCTGACTTACAGGTGTTTCACACCTTTACTTTTTCACCACCAGCAGAAAATATTCAAGTGTGACTGAATGTCGTTCAAACAACCAAAAAAAAAAATCAAACAAACCAAAAAAAAACAACAAATCAAACAAGCAAATAAAAATCAAACAACCCAAAAAAAATCAAACAACCCAAAAAAAAAAATCAAACAAGCAAAAATTATTTAAAAAAAAAATCAAACAAGCAAAAATAATAATAATAAAAAATCAAACAACCAAAAAAAAAAAAAATCAACCAACCCAAAAAAAAACCAACCAAAAAAAAAAAGAAATCAAACAAGCAAATAAAAATCAAACAACCAAAAAAAATCAAACAACCAAAAAAAATCAAACAACCAAATAAAAACATAAAACAAGCAAAAACAATAATAAAAAAAAAATCAAACAACTAAAAAAAAAAATCAAACAAGCAAAAATAATAATAATAAAAAAAAATCAAACAACCAAAAAAAAAAAAAAAAAAATCAAACAACCAAAAAAAGATTTAAAAAAAATCAAACAACCAAAATAAAAGTAAAAACAAACAAGCACAATAAAAGGAGGACTGGAAGCGTCATTAAAGATGTAAAACTCGAGCACAAAGACAAAAACACAAACACAGGCATGACTTCTGGAACAGATAAAACAAACATGAGTTTAAAAACGTGATGCCAGATGAAAGTCATCAAAAGGTTTGAGCAAAATAAAGATGAAAGTGATCGAAAGGTTTAAGCAAAATCAAATCTACCAGGAGACTTGGAAAAGTTGAAAAGAGACTAAATGTTTTTACAAAGACTGAACCGTTATAACGACTCTCCTGGTAAAAACATGAATAAGTCACCAGAACAAACCCAGAAACCGTCACAAGGGTGACCAGGATGAGAAACACAGGAAAACGTGACGATCTCAGAGCTCCTGTGACGTTTAGTTTCCGAGTTTCTCCTGAAAAGCAGCGGGAGGTTCTTTCACCCCGAGTTCGGACTGACAGGCTCGTTACGCCCGGATCACACTCCTCTGGACCGGAGGAAACTGTGACTCCAGACCGGAAGAGTCCAAACGGCGGCCATTTTTAAATCTATAAATAGAATCTCATACTGTCAATTACTGAATTTTACTTTGAGCTGGTTTCTTAAGAACAAAACAAGATCAAAGACAAGCGCAGAAGCTTTGTTGTGCATACAAATATGTGGGTTTTCAGTCAATATAAGAATACACACATCGATATAATGACACACACACACACACACACACACACACACACACACACACACACACACACACACACACACACACACACACACACACACACAGTTCCCACCTGAAACTCACATTAAATAACGATTCTCTCCAAAAACAAACTCTACAAATTATAAAACCGACCAAAAAAAATCTTAATTGTCGTCAAAGTGGCACAAACTACAACCTAAAATATCATTAAAACATCAAAAGTACATCAAAGCTTTACACAATAAACACAAAGCAGGCATGAAACCTTTAACAGGAAATGACCTGAAAAAGATTCAACCAATCAGAAACTAAATGACCAAACTCAACCTAATTAATTGTAAAAGGCCATAAAACTGGAAAATGGAATAAAAACTAAGAAAGTTGATAATAAATAACCCGAAAGCCTAAACCAGAAACATAAAAAAACTAAAAATTTTAATTTTTAAATCTATATTTTTGTATGACTTTATAATCTGTCATATAGAAATATCAAAAATGACAAATAAACATATTGTAGAGAAAAAAAAAAAAAAAACCTTCAAGGTTTGTTTCACAAAAACAACTAATAATGAAATTTTTTCTTAAAAAGACACAAAATCTGTGAAAAAAATGGATTAAAATGAAACACAAACTAAAAATCGATGCGAAACGTCTCCAGATGATATAAAAAACACCAAAGAGCGACTGAATGATGTAAAAATGTAAAATGAGCAGGAAACAAACGAAACGTGATCTGAAACTGTGAAAATTCTTTCCTACGAGACGTTAAAAGAAAAGAAAAGCTCAGATCAATTAGAAGTAAATAAAGAAGGAAGTGATGTATTTTATTATATTTCACTGCATTAAGACGAGTTCAGTCTGAGGCTCCAGGGGGCCGAGTGACTCGTTCTATTTTTAGCTCCTCGTCCTCCTCGTCCCCTACGAGTCGTCCACTTCCTGCCGGCCGAAGCCTTGGCGTCGCAGGGAGACTCTCCGGCGTGGCGCCGCGGCGAGCGCCACGCCGGGCAGCCTTGCCTCTCGCTCAGGCGAAGCTTCAACAACATACTTCAGCAAGTCCCAGCAGGGAGCCGCAAGAAGCAGGAGGCCCCCGAGGCCCCGCGGCCGCCTCACATCAAGAGCCTGTTGGGGAAAAGGAATGTGCGGCGAGCTTTCACCTCCAGGTATTTATCTTCTAAGGTGGGGCGGACTGGAGCAGGGGGCGGGGCAGCAGGTGGAGGGGGGGTGGGGGGTGAGGGGAGGGGGGGGGCGGCTGTGTCACGGCAGGTCGATAGAGAGACAGACATCAACCTGTCTGTGTGTTCAGGCTGCAGAGCTGCAGACGCTGCAGACGCTGCAGATGCTGCAGACGCTACAGACGCTACAGACACTGCAGACGCTGCAGACACTGCAGACACTGCAGACGCTACAGACGCTACAGACACTGCAGACGCTACAGACGCTACAGATGCTGCAGACGCTACAGATGCTACAGATGCTGCAGATGCTGCAGACCTGCAGCGTCTGCACAACGTCAGTAGCGTCTGCAGAATTTGTAGCGTCTGCAGCATCTTCAGCATCTGCAGCGTCTGCAGCATCTGTAGCGTCTGCAGCGTCTGTAGCGTCTGCAGCGTCTGTAGCGTCCGTAACCTCTGCAGCGTCTGCAGCTCGGCAACGTCTGCAGCGTCTGCAACGTCTGCAGCATCTGTAGCATCTGCAGCATCTGCATTGTCTGCAGCATCTGTAGCGTCTGCAGCGTCTGCAGCATCTGCAGCATCTGTAGCATCTGCAGCATCTGCATTGTCTGCAGCATCTGTAGCGTCTGCAGCGTCTGCAGCATCTGTAGCATCTGCAGCGTCAGTAGCGTCTGCAGCGTCTGTAGCGTCTGCAGCGTCAGTAGCGTCTGCAGCGTCTGCAGCGTCTGCAGCATCTGTAGCGTCAGTAGCGTCTGCAGCGTCTGCATTGTCTGCAGCGTCAGCGTCCGCCACGTCTGAGGCCCCGCCCACACGACCACGCCGTTTTTTTTGTCCAGTCAGTCGTTTCAGGCGCCGGGAAACTTTTTTTTTTTTTTTTTTAACGGCATCCAGAGTGATGCAACGCCACCTGCAGGCCCGGCATGTGCGCTACGTCGCTTGGAGTCATGTGGACGGGGAAGTTTTCAGGAACAAGGTGGAGAACGACGACGGCGAGGACGAGTCCAGTTTGCAGGATCTGAGGTTTTCATCCGTTCAGCCGCGGATTCTGGGGAGTTTGATAATGAAATGTGGTTTTCTTTCTTCTCGGCCTGCAACCCTTTGATCTTCCAGCTCGTTCACCAGCTCGTTCACGTCTCCTCACTAGAACTCACAACCAGCCGGTAGAACCCAGAGGGGCGGAGCTTCAAGCAGAGGGATCCGTCGTCCAATCACAGACGAGAAACCGGCAGCGAGTCAGACGAGGGGAAAAAGCTTCACTCGTTCTACGTTTGTAAACGATTCAAAGGACAAAGAAAGGACAAGAGAATCGTCTTGTTGAGTTTTTCACTCTGAGACGTTCTTGTTCTCAGGATGAAGGAACTCGACGTCTCGTCATCCAACCGAGAGCAAAACGAGTTCCTCCTCCGGGGATCGTTCCCAGACGACCTCCTCCTCGTCTCCACCGCTCGTCTTTAGTGTAACTAAAGTTACTTTAATACTTCCAATCTACCAACTAGGTTACATTGTTTCATCCACCCATCCATCTTTCCATCCATCCATCCATCATCCACCATCCATCATCCACCATCCAACAATCCTTCCATCCATCCTCCATCCAACAATCCTTCCATCCATCCTTCCATCCATCCATCATCCACCATCCAACAATCCTTCCATCCATCCTCCATCCAACAATCCTTCCATCCATCCTTCCATCCATCCATCATCCTCCATCATCCTCCATCCAACAATCCTTCCATCCATCCTCCATCCAACAATCCTTCCATCCATCCTTCCATCCATCCATCCATCATCCTCCATCCAACAATCCTTCTATCCACCCATCCATCCATCCATTTATCCTCCATCCAACAATCCTTCCATCCATCCATCCATCCTTCCATCCATCCATCCATCATCCTCCATCCAACAATCCTTCTATCCACCCATCCATCCATCCATTTATCCACCATCCAACAATCCTTCCATCCATCCATCATCCAACAATCCTTCCATCCATCATCCTCCATCATCCATCATCCTCCATCCAACTATCCTTCCATCCATCCAACCATCCATCCAACAATCCATCCAACAATTCCTCCATCCATCCTTCCATCCATCCATCCATCATCCACCATCCATCATCCACCATCCAATAATCCTTCCATCCATCCTCCATCCAACAATCCTTCCATCCATCCTTCCATCCATCCATCATCCACCATCCAACAATCCTTCCATCCATCCTCCATCCAACAATCCGTCCATCCATCCTTCCATCCATCCATCATCCTCCATCATCCATCATCCAACAATCCTTCCATCCATCCTCCATCCAACAATCCTTCCATCCATCCTCCATCCAACAATCCTTCCATCCATCCTCCATCCAACAATCCTTCCATCCATCCTTCCATCCATCCTTCCATCCATCCATCCATCATCCTCCATCCAACAATCCTTCTATCCACCCATCCATCCATCCATTTATCCTCCATCCAACAATCCTTCCATCCATCCATCCATCCTTCCATCCATCCATCATCCTCCATCATCCATCATCCTCCATCCAACTATCCTTCCATCCATCCAACCATCCATCCAACAATTCCTCCATCCAGCCATCCAACCATCCATCCAACAATCCATCCAACAATCCTTCCATCCATCCAACAATCCTTCCATCCATCCATCCATCCATCCATCCATCCATCCATCCATCCATCCATCCATCGCTTCACACCAGAACGTCAACATGAAGAAAGGAGTTCCGTGACGAGAGAAACCGGAAGCAGGTCGGGAGCCAATCAGAATCCAGGGATTCGATCAGCCTCCAGAGTCACATTCACACAATATATATTTATATTTATGATCAGATAAGTGATCAGAACACGTTGTACCTTTTGAAACTAATATTCTAAAAATCAAACATTTAAAATGTTTAAACATAATAACTTAGTAAAAAAGTTGTACAACTTTAAAATGTTGAATAATCGACCAAAAAAATCAAAATGTCAATAAGTTAAAGCAATAAAAAGTTTGATAAGAGCAGAAGTGGAAGGTTCAGAGAGAAACTGGGTTTTTTTAATGTATTTTTTTTATTCCTGCTTGAATTAAACTGAAACCGTAAGAAGTAAAAAATATTCCGAAGTACAAGTTAAAGTTTTATTGAAATGTTTTTAACACACAGTCGTTATCAGCTTTTATATTTAATGGCCGTTTCTTGTAGAAACTACAATGTGGATCAAAAGTAGATAAACAAAATAAATAATGTGGATAAAAAGCAGAATTTAAAGAAAGAAAGATGAAACATGACGGACTGAAGTTAAAATAAATAATTCATGCGTCATTATATGTTTTAATTGGTTCCCTTGATTTAATATTAATCGAGCAATTGTAGGAAATTGTCAGATAATTTGCTGATTTTCTTTCTGCTGCAGCGACACTGAGGAATAAATGACTGCTGTGTTTTATCGCAACGAGAAATATAGAGTCTATAAACGTCTTTGTTCGTGAATATTCATCGATTCACGGAGACGCTCTTACAAGTAAAATGAACTTAATCGCAGTAATAAATGACGTCATTTGTCGTTTCCACCTGTTTCGGAGCCGAACGGGTTAAAAGTGGTTTTATAATGTGATCATATGAACTATGAATTGATGTTATATGACGAGTTCTATGATTTGAGGGTTTAGTTTTAGAGTCCGTACGAAACTTGCTGAGTTGATTTTCTCCCTCCGGTCGCTGGAGGAATTCTTTCAGGAATTGTTCAATTTCATCCAAGGACATTTTAAAGGCAATAAAACTCAACAACAAAGCGCAATTCGGACTGTTTTTAGTGATTAACAGCAGATTTTAACGTCTTACGTCACATTTCTGAGCACAATAAACAGAAAATCGACTTTTTTTTGATCTGAGGTTGTTTTACAACCTTTTTCAAAAGAGACTCTATTTGTCCGAATTTGCATAAATCTGTTCTAAATAATTACCTATATAGTTCTGCTTCTGCTGACGAAGCACTTCTCAGCATTTACATACAATAAAAGTGTTTTATCACGAGCGGATTAATGTCCAACACGTGACGTTCCCGCGCAGCTGACGCTTGTTTGAGTCAAAAGGAAAAATAATGATCGAAATATATATTTTTAAAGAAAGTTTTCTTGTGTCATCCGCGAACATTTCGCCGGATTTCATCTCCGACCACCTTCCCCGAGCGCGCGCGTGCGCGCGACACATGCACGCAGAGTTTTGCGCACCAAGTTTGCACCTGCCGCACTGAAGAAGTCTAAAAACCCCCCCCGAGTGGTAAAACCTGCAAATGTCCGAGTTTGATCCTGAGGACGATTCTTGGTTTGTTTCCTTCACTGGAGATTAAAAAAAATAACAATAAAAACTGAAATCTACAAAGTGATGAACTTATT
>NC_137659.1:357455-372455 GCF_963422515.1 Blennius ocellaris
AGATTACTACGCCTGCACCGAGACCAACTACATCACGAAGGTCAACCCCGACACTCTGGAGACGCTGAAGAGGTAAAGGAGCGGACCCCCCCCCCCCGAGAGGAGTGTCCACCGGAATTGACCCCCCCCAACCCCCACCCCCACCTCACCCCCCACCTGCAGGTTGACTTGTGCAACTACGTGAACGTGAACGGCGTCACGGCTCACCCGCACATCGAGAGGGACGGAACCGTGTACAACATCGGGAACTGCATGGGCAAGGGGGCGTCGCTGGCCTACAACATCATCATGACCCCCGCCCACCCAGAAAGGTCACACTTTACTGATTTCTCGGGGGAGTGGGGGGGGGGGGGGGGGGTGGCGGGGGCATGCAGACTCCACACAGCAAGGTCCAGGACAGGATGTTTGTAGGTCAGCAGGTGATTGATTAGAGTTTCTTTGCTCCTCAGACAAGTCGGACTCGGTGGAGAAGTCCAAGGTGGTGGTGCAATTCCCCAGTGCCGAGCGCTTCAAGCCCTCCTACGTTCACAGGTGGGGGGGGGGGGGGGTGGGGGAGTTCGTCTGGTCTCCTCGCTTCACCCACACAGTTTATTTAATCTCTCTCTCTCTCTCAGCTTCGGCATGTCGGAGAACCACTTCGTCTTCGTGGAGACGCCGGTGAAGATCAACCTGCTGAAGTTCCTGAGCGCCTGGAGCATCCGGGGCTCCAACTACATGGACTGCTTCGAGTCCAACGAGAGCCAAGGAGTAAGACCTGGAGTACCAGGGCTGTGGTTCGGCCCCATCTGCACCTAGAACCAGGACCAGTAGTCCTCATCTACACCTAGAACCAGGACCAGTAGACCTCATCTACACCTAGAACCAGGACCAGTAGACCTCATCTACACCTAGAACCAGGACCAGTAGACCTCATCTACACCTAGAACCAGCACCAGGGCTGCGGTTAGACCAACATACGTACCAGGGTTCAGGGTAGCCGGATCCTGGGTTTGTGTTCTGGTCCAGATCACCGTTTTCAGAGTCTGAGGCTCCGTTTACACGACAGTGTTTTCAAATGTTGACTGAAAACACAACTTTTCGAAAACATTTCGTCTCTGTTTAAATAAGAGGTTATGTTTTGAGTTTTGATGAGTTTCACTAAGTTTCGTTGCGTTTCATTAAGTTTTGTTGAGTTTCATTGAGTTTTGTTGAGTTTCTTTGAGCTTCATTAAGTTTTGTTGAGTTTCATTGAGTTTCATTAAGTTTTGTTGAGTTTCATTGAGTTTCATTGAGTTTTGTTGAGTTTCGTTGCGCTTCATTAAGTTTTGTTGAGTTTCATTGAGTTTCATTAAGTTTTATTGAGTTTCGTTGCGTTTCATTAAGTTTTGTTGAGTTTCATTGAGTTTCACAAAGTTTTGTTGAGTGTCATTGAGTTTCATTAAGTTTTGTTGAGTTTCGTTGAGTTTCATTAAGTTTTGTTGAGTTTTGATGAGTTTCGTTGAGTTTCATTGAGTTTTGTTGAGTTTTGATGAGTTTCGTTGAGTTTTGTTGAGTTTCGTTGAGTTTCATTAAGATTGGTTGAGTTTTGATGAGTTTTGATAAGTTTCATTAAGTTTGGTTGAGTTTTGATGAGTTTTGATAAGTTTCATTAAGTTTGGTTGAGTCTGGTTGAGTTTGGTTGAGTTTCGATGAGTCTGGTTGAGTTTGGTTGGGTGTGGTTGATGGGTTCTTCCAGCTCTTCTCTCTCAGACCC
Source organism: Blennius ocellaris (assembly GCF_963422515.1). NCBI lineage: Eukaryota > Metazoa > Chordata > Actinopteri > Blenniiformes > Blenniidae > Blennius > Blennius ocellaris. The sequence continues at coordinate 359,188 of NC_137659.1, forward strand.
CCTGGTCTCTTGCAGACGTTGTTCCACATCGCCAGGAAGAACCCTGGCGAGTACATCGACGTGAAGTTCAAAGGCGCCGCCATCGGCATGTTCCACCACATCAACACCTACGAGGACGACGGCTTCGTGGTGTTCGACCTCTGCTCCTGGAAAGGGTAACCGCCATTCTGACGGGCGACGGCCACGCGGGGGCGCCGCCACTCAACCCCGCCCTCTTGTCTCTCGCTCCGTCAGCTTCGAGTTCGTCTACAACTACCTGTGGCTCGCCAACCTGAGGACCAACTGGGAGGAGGTGAAGAAGGCGGCCATGATGGCGCCGCAGCCGGAGGTGCGCCGCTACGTGATTCCACTGGACGTCCACAAGGTGAGCTCCCCCCCCACACACCCCCCCCCCCCCCCCCCACCTCACCCAGCTCCACCCCCACAACCCCCCCAGACACTCCACTGCTGGAGTCTTCCCATCATGCTTTGCTCCGTCTGCAGGAGGAGCAGGGGAAGAACCTGGTGAGTCTGCCTTACACCACCGCCACCGCCACCATGCACGCCGACGGGACGGTGTGGCTGGAGCCCGAGGTGCTGTTCTCCGGACCGCGGCAGGGTAACGACCAGGGCACCACCTAGCTCCCTGCACCACCTAGCTCACTGCACCACCTAGCTCACTGCACCACCTCGCTCACTGCACTACCTACCTCACTGCACCACCTAGCCCCCTGCACCACCTAGCTCCCTGCACCACCTAGCTCACTGCACAATCTAACTCACTACACCACCTAACTCACTGCACCACCTAGCTCACTGCACCACTTAGCTCCCTGCACCAACTAAGTCACTGCACAATCTAACTCACTACACCACCTAACTCACTGCACCACGTAGCTCACTGCACCACGTAGCTCACTGCACCAACTAACTCACTACACCACCTAGCTCACTGCACCACCTAACTCACTACACCAACTAAGTCACTGCACCACCTAGCTCACTGCACTACCTAACTCACTGCACCACCTAGCTCGGTGCACCACCTAACTCACTGCACCCCCTAGCTCCCTACACCAACTAGCTCACTGCACTACCTAACTCACTGCACCACCTAGCTCACTGCACCACCTAGCTCACTGCGCCACCTAGCTCCCTGCACCACCTAGCTCACTACACCACCTAGCTCACTGCACAATCTAACTCACTACACCACCTAACTCACTGCACCACCTAGCTCCCTGCACCACCTAGCTCACTACACCACCTAGCTCACTACACCACCAAACCCACTGCACAACCTATACCAACGTGATGATGATATTGATGATGATGACGATGATGATGACGATAATGATGATGACGATGATGATGATGACGATGATGATGATGATGATGATGATGATGATGACGATGATGTCATTGCAGCCTTCGAGTTCCCTCAGATCAACTACGAAAAGTGTGGCGGGAAAAACTACACGTACGCGTACGGCCTGGGACTGAACCACTTCATCCCCGACAGGGTGAGTGTGTGTGTGTGTGTGTGTGTGTGTGTGTGTGTGTGTGTGTGTGTGTGTGTGTGTGTGTGTGTGTGTGTGTGTGTGTGTGTGTGTGCGTGACTCCCTCTCTGCTCCCAGATCTGCAAGCTGAACGTGAAGACGAAGGAGACCTGGGTGTGGCAGGAGCCGGACTCGTACCCGTCGGAGCCGCTCTTCGTCCCGAACCCGGACAGCGTGGACGAGGACGACGGTGAGTCCCGCCTTCCGGTTCCCCCTTGTTGGCCCCGCCCCCTTTAGTGACGACGACGACGCTGGTCTGGCTCCTCCCTGCAGGAATCCTGCTCACCATCATCGCGGCCCCCGGCTCCCAGAGACCCGGGTTCCTCCTGATCCTTAACGCCAGAGACCTGTCGGAGGTGGCCCGGGCCGAGGTGGAGTGCGACATCCCCGTCACCTTCCACGGGATGTACAAGCCCTGAGGACGCCGCCGCCGCCGCCGCCGCCGAAACGTGACGAACGAAGAAACGCGATTCGATTCTCTTTGGTCTCAATAAACAAACACTTGAATTGTGGGGTTGGTTTTTTCTTGTTCGCCTCCCGTTTCCATGGCAACCGAGCAACAACACAAAGGAAACACGTCACCGTTTGGTCATTTTGAGGTTAAACTTTAAACGGAGGGAAAAATTTAAAAAAGATCAAATCTTCCTGAAGAAAAAGTGTAAAAAAAATTCCACATTTCTACAATTTATTTATTTAAATTTCAACCTTGAAATGAAGATTTTTCTAAAAACATTTTACTTTTTAATGTTTAAGAGTGGGAATGTTCAAAATCGGAGTGGGAATGTTTAATAATAGTGGGAATGTTTAATAAGAGTGGGAATGTTTAATATTAGAGTGGGAATGTTTAATATGGGGGTGGGAATTGTTTACTGTCGGAGTGGGAATGTTTAATATTAGAGTGGGAATGTTTAATAACAGAGTGGGAATGTTTAATATGGGGGTGGGAATGTTTACTGTCGGAGTGGGAATGTTTAATATCGCAGTGGGAATGTTTAATATTAGAGTGGGAATGTTTAATATTAGAGTGGGAATGTTTAATATCAGAGTGGGAATGTTTAATATTAGAGTGGGAATGTTTAATATCAGAGTGGGAATGTTTAATAACAGAGTGGGAAAGTTTAATATTAGAGTGGGAATGTTTAATATGGGAGTGGGAATGTTCAATATTAGAGTGGAAATGTTTAATAACAGAGTGGGAATGTTTAATATTAGAGTGGGAATGTTTAATAACAGAGTGGGAATGTTTAATATTAGAGTGGGAATGTTTAATATTAGAGTGGGAATGTTTAATATCGCAGTGGGAATGTTTAATAACAGAGTGGGAATGTTTAATATGGGAGTGGGAATGTTTAATATTAGAGTGGGAATGTTTAATATCAGAGTGGGAATGTTTAATATCAGAGTGGGAATGTTTAATATTAGAGTTGGAATGTTTAATATCGCAGTGGGAATGTTTAATATCAGAGTGGGAATGTTTAATATCAGAGTGGGAATGTTTAATATTAGAGTGGGAATGTTTAATATCAGAGTGGGAATGTTTAATAACAGAGTGGGAATGTTTAATATTAGAGTGGGAATGTTTAATAACAGAGTGGGAATGTTTAATATTAGAGTGGGAATGTTTAATATCGCAGTGGGAATGTTTAATATCAGAGTGGGAATGTTTAATATCGCAGTGGGAATGTTTAATATCAGAGTGGGAATGTTTAATATCGCAGTGGGAATGTTTAATATCGCAGTGGGAATGTTTAATATCAGAGTGGGAATGTTTAATATCGCAGTGGGAATGTTTAATATCGCAGTGGGAATGTTTAATATCGCAGTGGGAATGTTTAATATCGCAGTGGGAACGTTTAATATCGCAGTGGGAATGTTTAATATCGCAGTGGGAATGTTTAATATCGCAGTGGGAACGTTCCTTTCAGCCTCACGTGTTTCCAGGGATTTGATTTGTTCCCAAACTGAAGCTCATTGTTGCTGCCGACCTTCAGAAGTTCATTAAATCTGGAGCGTAAAGCGGATTAACCGTTAATCTCTCGTGTTGTGAACAAGAATCTCTTTGTTTCCCTTTTCGTTTCGCTGCAGATCCTCGATTCTCACCAATTAAACCTTTTACCTGGAATTTTCTCCAGAGCTGAAATTAAAAGAAAAGTTTCGGTTTAACGTTTTGACCCGTTAAAAGAAAAAACACGAGAGAGAAGTTTCACATTTACAACGTTTTGAAGACAGTCGGTTTCCACGGCAACGGCCGCAGGCTGCCGGCCACCAGTGGGCGCTGTTGGTTGATAAATAAAACGTTTTTCTGTTTTCACTTGAAAAAAGCCAAATATAAAGAATAATTTCATCCCTGCAGACGTTTTGTTATATATATATATGTGTATATATGTATTATAACGATTAATGACTTCCTCCTCCCAGGAAAACACTGAACTTTCACCACAAAACAACTAGTTTACATTTATTTTGAAATAAAACTAGACCTTGAATTCGTGCCGTCAAAGAAAAAAACTCACTTTCCACATTTTTCTCCTCTTTTATTTCTTTTTTTTATTGTTTGTTGTCGTTTACACACGAAGCGTTTTGTTCTCTGGGGGAAAAGAAAGAGAAACGACTGGAGGAACGAGGTTACAGGTGAGATTCGTGTTCAGAAGAAACTCAAAAAAGGAGAGAGAGAGAGTGAAGGAGGTGCGACACGTCGACGCCAGCAGGCGGTGTGGAGAAGGTCAAAGGTCAAAGGTCAAAGGTCTCACCTGGAAACAGTCGGACCCGATCGTCACAGTTCAGACTTTAAGTTTAGTCTATTTTTTATTTACAAAATTCAGATTCTGTCCCAAGATCTGGAATTAATTCTCACTTTTCTTCCTTGAAAATGATTTTGTTTGGAAAAAGCAGATTAAAAACCTAAAAATTTAATAATAATAATAAAAAAAAAAGAAAATCTTGCTTCCTTAAGAGTCGTATGTTCTGTTGAAATATTTTGATTTTATGCTCGAAAATGTTACATTCAAAACAGAAAGCTTAATTATTTAAAAAAACAAACATTTTTTTACCCTTTAAATTGTCTTTGTTTCATCTTTATTTAATAAAAAAAAAATTCTAATAAAATATTTCCATACTATGATTTAAAAAAAAACATTTCAGATTTCCTCTAAAATTAATTATATTTTTCTCTAATAGAAAAAAAAATCTGTTTTGTCAAAAATGATCAATAATAATCTGACAAACTCAAATTTTTATGGAAAAAAATGTTTTCTTCATATTTTGATTATAAATTAATTTTATTCTCACGTCCAATTTACACTCAAACGTTCCTATTTAGTTTCTTCCCTCATAAAATCTGATTAGTTTCCATGTTTTGACATCAGGTTGTCGAAACGATTGAAACGATGGACCTTCTCCAAACCGTGAAAACTAAACTTTCTTCCTCTCTGAACAAACGACTGATCCTCCACAAATAAAAACAAAAAACAACAAAGAAATAAACAATCCACACAATTAAAAAGTGAGAGAAGCTTCTTGAGAAAAGAGGAATGAAGTGTTGATAGTGCAAGGCGACACCGTACATATATTAATATACTGTTTTTAGACAATGTCCTTTAAGTAAAGTGCAAATCTCCGCATCAGGGGTGTGTGCGTGTGTGTGTGTGTGTGTGTGTGTGTGTGTGTGTGTGTGTGTGTGTGTGTGTGTGTTGCTCATGCAGCATGAACTTTCTGCAGTTTCAGAATATCAGAAGCGACTTTTACACTTTGTGTTTTGTACTGTTTTACACACCGGTGGGGGGGCCCTGGGGAGGGGGGGCCCTGGGGAGGGGGCCGTTTCTGTTTTGTTCGCCTCAAAGTTTCCGTTCAGTCGTTTTCTGAACTTTGACCTCACTGACAGTTTCAGGTTCATCGTCGGATCAGGTCAGGAAACAGACGTCCTCGATGCGGCGATACGCTGACGACACTCCGCTCTACACGAGCACAGAAAAACCGACGTTTTGGTTTCGTTCCGTTGGTGTTTTGTTTTCAGCAAACCTTCATTCCGAGGGGAACCGGAGGGACGTTCAGTGAATAAACACAGGGAGAGAGAGAGAGAGAGAGAGAGAGAGAGAGAGAGAGAGAGAGAGAGAGAGAGAGAGAGGCAGGCGGGTTTCTGTTGGGCGAGCGAGGAAACCTTCGGGTCGACGTCTGGCAGCCCGACCGGCTGGGAGTGAAGCTCCACCGAGGCCGGCTCAGGAGGAGGTCACACCCACGAGTCCCGCTGAAGGGGAAGGGGGCGGGGTCAATGGGGCTGGGGGCGGGGCCGACAGGGCTGGGGGCGGGGCCAACGGGGCCGAGCAGCAAGTCGCTGCAGTGATTTTCACAGCGTCTTCAGTTTCTGCTTCCTGTCGCTCTGCAGGAGGACCTGAAGGTGGGGGGGGGGGGGGGGGGACTAACCTCAGGGGGTGGGGGAGGGGTGGAGGGGGGGGTCAGTTGGTCTCGTAGGTGGAGAGCAGGGCAGCATCCACAGGCTCCATGCAGGAGGGGCAGGTGAAGGACCTCATCAGCCAGTCGTCTATACAGTCCATGTGGTAGATGTGCATACAGGGCAGGAACCGGATCGGGTCTCCGTACACAAAGTCCAGCATGCAGATCACACACCTGAGGGTGACACACACACACACACACACACGCACACACGCACACACGCACACGCACACGCACACGCACACACACACATCAGATAACTTCTACAATCGGTATCAAGACCTTCAGGTTCTCCGTCAGGAGGCGAGAGAAAAACATGGAGGTCTTTAAAACGAGGTTCTCCTGGCGAGCTTCATGAGTAGAACCAAACAGAATAGAATAGAACCGAATAGAATAGAATAGAACCGAATATAATAGAATACAACCGAATAGAATAGAATAGAACCGAACAGAACAGAACAGAACTGAATAGAACTGAATAGAACCAGATAGAATAGAACCGAGTAGAACAGAACAGAATAGAATAGAACAGAACTGAATAGAACCGAATAGAATAGAACCGAATAGAACAGAACAGAATAGAATAGAACAGAACCGAATACAACTGAATAGAACCGAATAGAATAGAACCGAATAGAACAGAACAGAACAGAACCGAATAGAATAGAACCGAATAGAACCGAACGGAATAGAACCAAATAGAATAGAACCGAATAGAATAGAACCGAATAGAATAGAACCGAATAGAATAGAACCAAATAGAATAGAATAGAACCAAATAGAATAGAATAGAACCGAATAGAATATAACCAAATAGAATAGAACCAAATAGAATAGAACCAAATAGAATAGAACCGAATAGAATAGAACCAAATAGAATAGAACAGAATAGAACTCTCATGGTACACGTAGAATAACAACGAGCTAGAACGAGGAGCGGCTCTCACTCTCGGATCTTCTTCTCCGCCCCCCCCGGCCCGCCGTGGTAAACGCCGCGGGGGAGGTGCTGGATCAGCCCGATGCGCTGGGCGATGCGGATCTGCTCCTCCTCCGTCAGCTGGGTGGCGAGTCGGGCCTGGCTGGGGGTCGGGTGGTACAGGGGCATGTGTGCCTGCTCCTGGACACACACACACACACACACACACACACACACACACACACACACACACACACACACACACACACACACACACACACACACACACACACACACACACACACACACACACACACACACACACACACACACACACACACACACACACACACACACACACACAGGAGAAATGAATATTTGACCAGTATTTCCTCCAGCTTCAGCAGTTTGGAGGCTCCTGGTCAGCCAACCTGGCAACCTGCTGCATATTTACTCCTGCAAGTCGTTAAATTCGGTTTTTCAAAGTAAAGCGAATGACTTTCACTTCCTCAATTACAACTTTCCACCTTATACACACACTTTAATAACCAGAGCTACACTCGGTAGAGCGCAGACCTTCGCCAACGTCACATCTTATTCTTTAGTCCTATTTTATTTTATTTTACTTATTACTTTTTACAGTAAATACTTTTGGCCCTGAGAGTTCTTGATAGTCATTGTATATAACATTCCTCTATTCTTACATAACTGTTTGCACATTTCTTGTCTTTCTTACTCATGAGTCCTTAAGAGCAGAATGTAAATTTCTCCATTGTGAGATCAATAAAGGCTTTTCTGATCTTATCTTGTACTTGTACACTGATTGAGCATCACTGTGTGTCGATGTGTAGTGGAGTAAAAGTACTCAGTACTCCCCCCGCCTCCCGCCACAGGGGATATGTTTGAGTAGGAAACTTGGAAATCTTCGCGTAACGTCGAGTCATTTCCCCAACGTCACCATGACGGCGTCACTTTTTGAAAGCTGCGCTCGATTCGGTCGAGGAAAATGCGGCCGCCGCGGCTAGCTCTGCGTTATCGTCATCGCTTCCCGCCATTTTGGATTCGCCACTCGATACCGAATCTCCCGGTGGTTTACTTTATGAAAATACGCCCCCGACTTCCAAAGGTCTTGGGATTTTCGAAGATACAGGTGAGTTTCACGTTCAGAATACTGAATCTGCTCGTCAAAGTGCAACGTGAAGTTGTGTTATATGGTGAATAAACGTCTTTCTCTGGAGTTTTCATCCCGGCAGGAAGTGAACATGATGTACAAACGTACAAAACCTCCGCCAGATGAACGTTCGTGGAATTTCCGTTCAACACTTTGATAAATCTTGCTTATAAAGCAATATAATTTAGAAAACTATTGTCATAGAATGAAAAGGTAGGAACCAAAATATTCAGATATATTCGGGCAGATATGTACAAATATATTAATAAAATGAATTAAAATTTAGTAAAATGAAGGGCTCAAAATGGAAATTACGTTTTTCTTTGTTTTTTGTTGAAGAATTTATCTTTATTATTTCCAGATTAACAGCTGTGCAAAGACGACAATAAAGTCAGATCACAGTTTTCTATTATTGCTCTTAATGCATTTTCCTTTTGTTTTACAATTAGTGATCATTTGTCCTTGAAAACACCAGAACTCTGGTCTGGATCGTCTGATTTCAACAGATGAGGTCATTGTTTTCGTTTCAGAACGCTTTATTCAGCCAGACCCAGATCGACGCCTTTAAACCATTTTGGGGGAAAATGTCCAAGTGCCTAGTTTGAGGGGTGGAGGGGTGGAGGGGGGGGGGGGGGGGGGGGGGCTGACCTGGTACGGAGGTGGGGGCTCCAGGTCCGGGTCCGTGGAGAAGCTGGCCCGGTCGGACTGGGACTCGTGGAGCAGAGAGATGTCGTCCGAGGTGGGGGACTTGAGGCAGTTGCCCATGGCTGCGAGCTCCTGTCCCGGGGAAGCGTCACTGGGACTCACCGGGGGGGCCGAATGGACATGACCCCGAGGGTCCCCGGAGATCCTCACACCCCCCCGGTTCCTCCTCACAACACCCCCGGTTCCTCCCCACTTCGTCACAACAACAACAACAAAGAACTCCTGCTAACAACAGTCGAAGCTAACCACAGGCTAACTTCCGGTCGCACTTCCGCCCTCCCGCCCCGGGGTTTACCGCCTCGGCGGCGGCTCTCTCCGTCGCCCCCGGTGTCCTCTCACTTCCTCGCGCTTCACCGCGGGACACGCGACCGCATTCCGTCCCGGGAAAACCCCCGGTTAAACCCCCCGGCAAGAAGTCCTCCTACTCCTCCTCCTCCTCCTCCTCCTCGCCGCTCCGCTTCAGCCGCTTCTTCCTCCCGAGGACGGAGAGTGTGGACGTGACGTCACTCACTCGCTCGGCTCGCCGATTGGGGGCAGCGGCGGTGACGTCATCGCGCAGCAGGCTCGACGCTCGGCCCCGTTGTTGTGAATAACAAGTGGAGGTTCGCGTTTCCAGGAGAAAAAGGCTGAATAAAGCTGATCTCTTGAAGTGAATACCCGTCCGGAACATTTGAGCAACTTTGTAAGTGGAAATATTTGTTAATAAAAGGTGAAATTAAACTAAACTGCAGCAGAAAACCATTAAAAGGAAAAGAAAGAAGCTTTGTTTTAGTTTCTGTGACGCTCTGGTGACATCTAGTGGTGAAGTTGCAGACTGCAGTCAGTTCAGTGAATCCGTCTTGGGGGAGTTTAAACAGGATTATATTCATATTTGTGGAAAAAGCAGGATAAAATGAATTAAGTGGACGACAGAACTACTAATTAATGTATTTTAGCGCAAAACCCAGCAGTAAAAAGAGCTGCGGAAAAACCTCGTCCAGACTCTTGTCAGGAACATCCCACTGTTAACAAATATACTTTTAGTTTGACTCGTTTAAAAACTACCGTAATGTCCGGACTATAAGTCGCTACGTTTTCCCGACAAGGTTTGGGGCTTAAACAAATGTAATATAGAGATTTTTACGGCGCTACAAGCGTCATTCTGCCGATGCGTTCAGGTGAATCACGTAACTCCGCCCTTTCTTTGTGAACCTGGTGGGTGTGGCTTATTTCCAGGTGAGGCCACGCCCCCCATCCCTCTGACCCAGTTCAGGGTCACCTCCACCCTCCACCCTGGTCAGGAACATCCCACTGTTATCATATATACTTTTAGTTTGACTCGTTTAAAAACTACCGTAATGTCCGGACTATAAGTCGCTACGTTTTCCCGACAAGGTTTTGGGCTTAAACAAATGTAACAGAGATTTTTACGGCGCTACAAGCTTCATTCCGCCGATGCGTTCAGGTGAATCATGTAACTCCGCCCTTTCTTTGTGAACCTGGTGGGTGTGGCTTATTTCCAGGTGAGGCCACGCCCTCCACGGCTTTTTTTTTTTTTTCCACGACACGAGCACAGAGTGGGTTGAAACAGGATGCTGGTGTTTTATTTAAAGGGATGTGAAGGTAGGTTATGGTTGCAGTACAACATCAGCTGAAGCTCAATGGATCAGATCATCACTCGCCGGGGCGGCTCCACCGGGTGCAGTTAGCGTTTAAAAACACGGCGCCGCCGCCGCTACCTGACGTCCCCGGCCGGCCCCGCCCCCACGGCGCACCTGAAAGGGGGCGGGGCCTCCCCCCCCCCCCCCCCCCCCGCTGCGTCGGAACATTCAGACGTACTGGAGATGTATTGCTACACAGTGTTGCCCCCTCGAGTTCAGAGATATATTCATATATAGATTTGGGAATATAAGATAGAAATGAGTATTAAGCTCAGTTTGAGGATATATTGGTGGTTCTTCTCGGTGACGCACGGAGTATTTACAGGTGACGGCGCCGCTGCAGCTCGGAGGTGGACGATGAGGATGAGGAGGGGTGCCGTGATGAAGATGAGGAAGAGTTTTTTTTGGGGGGGGGGGTTTTTGTTTTGTTTTTTGTTTTGTTTTTTTTTCCCCCCCCGGCAGGTGAATTTCCACTGGAATCCACCGGCTGCTGCTCAGAGTTCAGTCTGATCGGAGTCGTGAAGCTGAAGCCAGACGAGCGATGACGTTACCTTTCCGTCTGCACCAAAACAAAACGAAAAAAACAACAAAAAGACGATTTCTGCACAAAAAAACTGAGTAAGAATGAAGAAAGAAAAAAAAAAGATGATTTCTGCACAAAAAACTGAGTAATGAAGTTAAAAAAAGACGATTTCTGCACAAAAAACTGAGTAAGAATGAAGCTAAAAAAAAAAAAAGATGATTTCTGCACAAAAAAACTGAGTAAGAATGAAGAAAAAAAAAAAAAAGACGATTTCTGCACAAAAAAACTGAGTAAGAATGAAGCTAAAAAAAAAAAAGACGATTTCTGAACAAAAAACTGAGTAGGAATGAAGTAAAAAAAAAAAAATAAAAAGATTTCTGCAGAAAAAAACAGTAAGAATGAAGCTAAAAAAAAAAAAGACGATTTCTGAACAAAAAACTGAGTAATGAAGTTAAAAAAAGACGATTTCTGCACAAAAAACTGAGTAAGAATGAAGCTAAAAAAAAAAAAAAGATGATTTCTGCACAAAAAAACTGAGTAAGAATGAAGTAAAAAAAAAAAAAAGATGATTTCTGCAGAAAAAAACTGAGTAAGAATGAAGAAAAAAAAAAAAGACGATTTCTGCACAAAAAAACTGAGTAAGAATGAAGAAAAAAAAAAAAAAGATGATTTCTGCAGAAAAAAACTGAGTAAGAATGAAGCTAAAAAAAAAAAGACGATTTCTGAACAAAAAACTGAGTAATGAAGTTAAAAAAAGACGATTTCTGCACAAAAAAACTGAGTAGGAATGAAGCAAAAAAAAAAAAAAAAAAAGATTTCTGCAGAAAAAAACTGAGTAAGAATGAAGCTAAAAAAAAAAAAAGACGATTTCTGCACAAAAAACTGAGTAAGAATGAAGCAAAAAAAAAAAAAGACGATTTCTGCACAAAAAACTGAGTAAGAATGAAGAAAAAAAAAAAAAGATGATTTCTGCACAAAAAACTGAGTAAGAATGAAGTAAAAAAAAAAAAAAAAAGACCAACAAGTAAATCTGTCATCTTAAACTCTCGGCTCCGTGTTTTATCGTTCAAATCAGTTTAAATAAGTTCAGAAAGATTCAGATTTAAGCGGCGACTCGACGGTTTTTTAATCCCGTTTGAAGCCACAAGGTGTCAGTTTGGGGGTAATTTCGCCCTCGTGCTCTAGGTGGCAGCAGTGAGCGTGAATCACGAGGTTCGGTGACTCGCTGCACCACCTGCTGGCGCTGAGCGGTATTACAGAGCTTTCAATGACTTGCTTTGAGTAAAAACGTGACGTACGATACGCGTTAAAAATATTTAGTGTCAAATAAATGTCCCTCGACAGTCAAACCCCCTAAAACATAAACGTCAGTTTTACTTTTTAAAAGTGCCACAACACTTTTAAATATAAAATGAGTAAAAATACATAAAATAAGCTGTAGATGTCAAGGACTTAGATGTAAATTAAATAGTTTGTCGGCCGTCGTGGTTCAACTCTCTGTCGTTCCTGTAACAGAAATCAATGGCCTTCAACTAAAAAGAAAAATATATATATATATTTTATATGCTCTCATGCTTTTTACGAATATTTGGAGCGATTTTAATTGAATAAATAATGAAATAAAAACCGTCTCCAGATATTTCATGTCAAGTGTAATAAATCTGAAATTCAAGCAACTTCCGCCGTTTCTAAAAAAAATTAAAAATAAAATAAAATGTGGGTTTTGTTCTTTCGTTACTTTTCCTTCTTTTTGAGCAGAAAAACGAAACTCGAGGTTTTTTTTGTTTTGCTGCAGACGGAAAAGTGAAGCTTGATGCTTGCGGCTCTTCGTCCGTTTGCCTTTTTGGATCCGCCGGCGAAACGAGGAGCAGATTTGATATTTACAGCCCGGTCCTGCTCCCCGCGGGTTCGGAGGTCGGGGGGGGGGGGGGTCAGAGGTCAGGGGTCAGAGGTCAGAGGTCGGGGAAGCGGCTGGGATCCTCCTTGTACTCGGCCGGGATGACGAAGATGGACTCGTCGAAGTCGTCGTAGCGAAACTCCTGGAAGGTGACGGTGGCCGTGATGGTGGGGAACACCGGGATGTCTGCAGGGGGGGAGATACTGCAATACTTCACATACTTGGGTAACTACACACAGAGTACTACAAGTACTCGCACTTTCACAAGAATAACAAGAAGGCCGTTGCTGGGCTAATCCCCCACTGGAGGGCTTTATATTTTCTCACAAAGCAGCTCTAAGGCAGCACACTTGGTCCACTAGAGGGTGTTCCATGGGTCCTAGTAGATAATTATGTAGAATCTGAAAGGTCTTCTTCATAAGCTATGTC
>NC_137659.1:377455-402456 GCF_963422515.1 Blennius ocellaris
GATGAGCGTGGTGTCGAGTCTAAATCCAGACGTCCACACGGTCACGGCACACTTCCACAAACTAGTTCCTGACCCCAATCCCCCGAATCCCCAGAACCGCGACGCCTCACCTGATGTTGATGCCCTGCTTGTAGATCTTGCAGGCGTCGGAGGGAAGCATCCGGGACAGCAGAGGAACTGGAACACACAGAAACACCTGATGTCCGACTGACGGGCGTGAAACAACAGCGTGACGAAGTCCAACATAACGAATCCCGCCTCCAATCCTCATCTTATGTCTTTGAAAATCGTTATATAGTCAAATGTACACAGTCAGAAGAACCTGGAATATCAAGAATATATGGAAGGAGTGTCTTCAGACTTCCTGAGATCCATGTTCACACCCAGATAACGACGAACCGACGTGTTCAGTTCTGTAAAAGACGTATAGAGTCACCGTCGCCCTTCATCCCTGCCCTCGTTAATGAGCAGAGCTTTAACCGGCGATCAGCTGATTGTGTGAGGTTGCTCAAAAAAGAGCAATTAGAATCGTCAGTAAGAAAGGTTACAGAGTTCATTTATTGAAAATAAACTTCTTAAAGTTAAAGGACCTCGTCGACCTACAAACGTGGATTATTATGTGGAAAACAAAACAAAAAAAACGACGTTGCAAAGTCATTTTGTTGCTCAAACCGCTCGCCAGAGGAGGAAACACAATTCTCAGAACGAATGTTTGCACGGACGTGGCTGAAACAGAAACGTCCGTCTGTTCATGGAGTGAAACTGTGGAACTCTTTGAAGTGTGGAATTTAAAGTGTTTTACAAATTTAAGAAAAATGTACAGAGAGAAAATTCTGAGAGGCGATGAGAAGAATTGAAAATAGTCGACTGCAACTGTAGAACTACAAGACAAAAGGCTGGTTTTTTTTGTTCATGTATGGATGACAAATATATATATATTGTGAAATGGGATGACGTAACATGAACAAATAAATAAATACGTAAATAAAAAGGCTCGGCAGCAACTCACCCCAGCTCTGGAAGTCCCAGTGAAACTCCAGATAAAAGTCCCCGAGCTGCAGGCAAACAGACGTGAAGGTTGAGAAACAGGAGGTGCCCGAAGGCTGGAGGAGGCGCAGACCCCCTGGAGGAGGCGCAGACCCCCTGAAGGAAGCGCAGAGCCTCAGAAGGAGGTGCAGACCCTCAGAAGGAGGTGCAGAGCCTCAGAGAGAGGTGCAGACCCTCAAAAGGAGGTGCAGAGCCTCAGAAGGAAGGAAGTGCAGACCCTCTGAAGGAGGTGCAGACCCTCATAAGGGAGGTGCAGACCCTCATAAGGAAGTGCAGACCCTCAGAAGGAAGTGCAGACCCTCTGAAGGGAGGTGCAGACCCTCTGAAGGGAGGTGCAGACCCTCTGAAGGAGGTGCAGACCCTCTGAAGGAAGTGCAGACCCTCAGAAGGAGGCGCAGACCCTCAGAAGGAGGCGCAGACCCTCTGAAGGAAGTGCAGACCCTCAGAAGGAGGTGCAGACCCTCAGAAGGAGGTGCAGACCCTCTGAAGGAAGTGCAGACCCTCAGAAGGAGGCGCAGACCCTCAGAAGGAGGCGCAGACCCTCTGAAGGAAGTGCAGACCCTCAGAAGGAGGTGCAGACCCTCTGAAGGAGGTGCAGAGCCTCAGAAGGAAGGAAGTGCAGACCCTCAAAAGGAAGTGCAGACCCTCTGAAGGAGGTGCAGACCCTCAGAAGGAGGTGCAGACCCTCAGAAGGAGGTGCAGACCCTCACCTCCCGCAGGGCCTTCAGCAGCTTGGGCCTCTTGTCCTCCACGCTCTCCCTCGACTGCTGCTTCAACTTGCGCAGAATCGCCGTGACTGGAGGAGGGAAAGAGGAGATCAAACTGGGAATGGGAGGTGGAGGTGGGGGGAGGGTGGAGGTAGAGGTGGTGGGGAGGGGGGGGGGGGGGGGGGGGTGCTGGGAGACGTTGTGATGACGGGACAGGTAACGACTGGATCTGTTCACAAGTCTTATTAATGACATCACAAAGCCGGGTTCCCAGTTATTGTTGTAAAGCTCCCAACTGGGAAATGGGAATTTACAAGTTCCCAGCTGCTTGAAAGCCTAAAGACGGGCCGAGACGATGGACCTCAGTCTCTCACAGACAGACAGACAGACAGACAGACAGACAGACAGACAGACAGACAGACAGACAGACAGACAGACAGACAGACAGACAGACTCTGGTTTTCTCAGTTCTATTCACAAAACGTCGTGGTTGTGTGTTTTCCTTCAAACCTGATGTATGTCCTTGTGTGTCCCTCCAGGCTTCACCCCTCTCCCCCTCCCCCCTCCCCCACCACCCCCCCCCACCTCCACCACCCCCCCCACCTCCACCTCCTCCCCCCTCCTCCTGAGCGAGGTGACCTTCTCAAAGCGAAGCTCCCGGTCCCCCAGCAGGAGAGCCGAGGTGAATACCAACGAGACCCTGGGTCATTTTTCCCATCCTCCATCTCAGGCTGAGGAAGAGGAGCATGCTGGGAGCTCACACACACACACACACACACACACACACACACACACACACACACACACACACACACACACACACACACACACACACACACACACACACACACACACACACACACACACACACACACACACACACACACACACACACACACACACACACACACACACACACACACACACACACACACACATGCGCGCGCACACACACACACACACCCACGCAGGATTTAGAGCCGCTGGACGTCACATGACGCGGCGGCGGCTCAGCCCGCGGCGTCCTCGCTCTAAGCCGGCCGTCTCTCCAGCACATCTGCACCATCAACACACAAATCCACCTTCCAGCCCCCGGGAGGCGGAGGGAGGCGCTCCACCCGACTCTCACACACCCCGAGGGGCGGGGCTTAAAGGACGACGCACGACCTCCGGGTTCCCGAGAGCGACGGCCTCGACGCCGTCAGTCGAAGACCGAATCTAATCCATCGAGGCTCCTCCCACATCATGGAAGAACCCGCCAAGGCTCCTCCCACATCAAGGAACTCGTCAAGACTCCTCCCACATCACGGAGGAACCCGTCAAGGCTCCTCCCACATTACAGAGGAACCCGTCAAGGCTCCTCCCACATCGTGGAGGAACCATCAAAACTCCTCCCACATCACGGAGGCTCCTCCCACATCATGGAAGAACCCGCCAAGGCTCCTCCCACATCAAGGAACTCGTCAAGACTCCTCCCACATCACGGAGGAACCCGTCAAGGCTCCTCCCACATTACGGAGGAACCCGTCAAGGCTCCTCCCACATCGTGGAGGAACCATCAAGACTCCTCCCACATCACGGAGGCTCCTCCCACATCATGGAAGAACCCGCCAAGGCTCCTCCCACATCAAGGAACCCGTCAAGACTCCTCCCACATCACGGAGGAACTCGTCAAGACTCCTCCCACATCATGGAGGAACTCGTCAAGACTCCTCCCACATCATGAAAGGAACTCGTCAAGACTCCTCCCACATCACGGAGGAACTCGTCAAGGCTCCTCCCACATCATGAAAGGAACTCGTCAAGACTCCTCCCACATCACGGAGGAACCCGTCAAGGCCCCTCCCACATCACAGAGGCTCCTCCCACATCACGGAGGAACCCGTCAAGGCTCCTCCCACATCACAGAGGCTCCTCCCACATCACGGAGGAACCCGTCAAGCCCGGACTTGTGAAGCCAAATTACCCACAATGCATTTGAAAAGTAATTTAGACACTAGAGTTTGGACCTGGAACTGACCAGCAGTCCAAGTGTCCAGTGTTTTAGTTTTATTTTTAAATGTTCTTTCCAGAGTTGAGTGAAGCCTCGATTTAGCTTTTGTTTTGTTTTTTTGTTTTTTTTCATGTAAGTTTCATATATTCACGGCAAATGTTTTTTTTTAATATTCGATATTCGTTACACTGAAAGAAAAGCTGAAAACAATGTAGTTTGCTGTTGTTAGTTATAGTACTGAAAGCACACACACACACACACACACACACACACACACACACACACACACACACACACACACACACACACACACACACACACACACACACACACACACACACAACACAAAGACCAACATCATCTAATAAAACGGGATCCGACACGTTTTATTTTTCCCACCCCGAGGATTCTGGGAGACGAAGTTTCAAAGTAAAATAGACGAGACGTAAAAAAGACGCACTCATCTGTCTGTCTCCGTAGCTGATGGCCTCGGCCAGAGGACTCCAGCCCTGAGCGTTCTTCATCTTCACAGGTGCATTGTGGGCCAGCAGCAGCAGCGCGCACTCTGATTGGACGGCAGAAGCAACACGGTCACAGTTCGAGTCCAGACGTCTGGAGTAACTTTTACAAGTAACTTGTTGCTTCACAAAATAACTCGAGCTTCTTTGTCATTTTTTTTCAAAGTTGCATTTAAAAGTAGTTTTTTCTAATTAATGCATAAAAGTAGCTATGGCTTCTTAGTCCTGAAAGTTACTTGTAACTTTAGGGAGTGAAGTACATTACTAGTTACTGAAAGAGGTTTTTGGTAATGTAACTAATGGTTTAGTTACTATTTTAAGTACGTAGTTACTTTCTAATTGTTGAAAATTAAAAGTTGCATTTAAAAGTAGTTTACTAATTAATGTATAAAAGTAACTATTGCTTCTTAGTCCTGAAAGTTACTAGTAACTTTAGAGAGTGAAGTACAATACTAGTCACTGAAATATGTTCTTGGTAATGTAACTAATGGTTTAGTTACTATTTTAAGTAGTAGTTACTTTCCAACTACCGAAAATTAAAGGTTTCCAAGTAACCGAAGGTAAATAGCAACTTATTTTAATAGAAGTTACTTTGAAAGTTGTTTCAACTACTTAAAATAGTAACCAAACCACTAGTTACATTACCAAAAACATGTTTCAGTAACTAGTAATGTACTTCACTCTCTAAAGTTACTAGTAACTTTCAGGACGAAGAAGCCATAGCTACTTTTTATGCATTAATTAGAAAAACTACTTTTAAATGCAACTTTTAATTTTCAGCAGTTACAAAGTAACTACTGCTACTTCTTGATCAGCAGCTTAGTGTTGATAGTAATGGATTACAGTTACTGGATTATTGTAGCTTGCGCCTGTGAAACGCTGGCGAGCCGCGGCGTCGACTGATCTTTTAACGAGGTTAAAGAAAGAACGACGAACGAGGCCACATGCTGACGCAGAGTTTCTCTCCTTCGCTGCTTTCTGCTCTCAAGACCAGAGGTTAAGGATTAAATATCATTAAAATATAGATTTCTACCTTTGTGGCCGAGCATCACCGCCAGGTGGAGAGGTGTGTTACCTGGAGACACAACAACAACAACAACAATAAACACTTTCAAGATTAAAACCAAAACAACGTGAACTAAAATCGTCATAAAAAATGGGAAAAAATCTTTTAAAAGAGAGCTGAAAGACAAAAAAACGTAGAGAAATGAAATAAGTCAAGTCGCAGGTAAAGGATGAAAAGATGTTTAAAAAGAGGGACTGGGAATTAAAACAATAAAAGCCCGAGAAGAAAGATTCAGATTAAATTTGATAAAATACGCAAAAAGAAAATAAAACTGTTGCAATGAAAAAGTTGAGATCAAAGTTGATATATTAAACATCGACAACATTAAAAACAAGACGGAAGCTTCGAAATTTAAAGATTTGAGAGAAGGAAGTCATTCTGGAGATTTAAATTTGAAATAAAGGTGAAATCTGGAGATTACACACGAGAGAACGTCGTTAAAATATCATTAAATTTTGTTAAAATTTAAGTTTCAAACATTCAAATATAAATAAAAGTTAAGGACTAAACGGTGAAATTAAAGTCAATATTTTGTCATCGGTTCAGTAATAAAAATGAGAAAAAAAATATCGATTTGATCGTAATATCAATATTACATTTTACTTGTCTGTGGTTGTTCTATTTCTGATATTTTTATACTGTTTTATTCTCAGTTTTATGTATTTGTGAATGTTTTTATAGACTCCTATATCTGCAATAAAGACGACGACATAAATAACGCTAAAACCTCAATACTATTACTAATACTTTTATTGTTATTTTATTGCTACCATATTGTTATTGTTATATCATTGCTACCATTATTAGTAGTACTATACACGAGTATTATACACTATTACACATTGTTATTATGTGTATTATTATTATTATTATTATTATATATATATAAAGTACAAATATGAAAACTGACAGAAGCTGATCAAAAAACACTAAATTGGCAAAAATGTCATTGATGACGCAACACCTTTCACAATAAAGGTGTCCAATTTATGTGAAGTGATACTTTAGACACGAGAACTCAAAAAAAAATATTTCCAGATGATGACAAATTGCTTTAATCCTGAATAAAAATACGACATCCAGATAAGGTGACTGAGGATTGTTGTTTTTTTTGCAAATATAATAATACCCGATTAACTTTAATATGTAAATTTCAGAATAAGACGATCAAAAGAAGGAAAGACTTTGACATTTGTCCATATCTGCAGTTTAATATGTTAGGTGTGACTTGTTGGTCCTCCAGAGGTCAGAGGTCAGATCAGGTTGATGTGGCCCCTCAACTGAAATGAGTTTGACCCCCCCTGATCTATCTAATACTAATAAACACAAACTATAAGGCTGCTGATAAGCCTTCATTTAAATCAAATCCAAAGTTAAAAACCAGGCTTCTATTCAGAGATTAATCAATAAACCTCATGACTATTGATTAATTGGCGCCTGGAGCGTTTGAGCATCCGCCCACTGTCTTATATTTGCGCAATCGGTGAATCCCATCCCCCCCCCCCACTCACCGTGCACGTCCTTCTGGGAGATGCTGTGGGTGCGGATGAGGGAGGACAGCCTGCGCACGTCCCCCCGGAACACGCACTCGTGCACGGGGAAGTGCGTGTCCTGCGGCCCGGGGCTCAGGATGATCGGGTTCTTGTTGTCGTCGTCCGCCGCCACCACCACCACCGGCGGGTTGCCGTTGATGCTGTTGAGCTGCTGCGGCGTCTTGGCCGCCCGCTGGAACGCCCGGTTGGACCTGCAGTGGAGCCCGGTGCCGTTGGGGATGGTCCCGGCGGACGCGTCCTCGTACGCGTCCCGGATGTCGTCGTTCTTGCGGGGCTTGTTGTTGTGGTCCTTCCGCGCGGTGCGGATCTTCTCACCTGTCATGATGCCGCCCGCCCGCTCGCCGCTCGCTTCAGCCGCTTTCACCGGAGTAGGGAGCCCGATTCAGTCCGCATCGACGACGGATCCAGTCCCGGGAATTTCCTGTAACGGCCCCCCCGGGTGTTTTTGTTGTTTATTCGGCCCGTTTTTTCCTCGGCCGTTCCCGCGGGCTCTTCCGATTCCACCTGCCGCCGGCTTAGCCCGCGTTAGCTTCCGGCTAACTTAGCCCGCAATTACGAACGACAGTGGGCGCGGCGAGCCGAACACAAACTAGCGCCACACATAAATAACGGGAGGGGGAGGAAAAGACAATAAACCGACAAAGTGAGAGAAAAGCGAGCGGCTACATGTTGGTTCCTCCCGCAGCGGCCGCCCGGGGACTCATGTTTTTTTTTTCTTTTTCCTCCAAAGCCGAACGGGGCGCTTCGTGCTGCGGTTAAAATCCAAGCGGAGGACAGACGCTTAGCATCTCGTTAGCAACGTTAGCTTGGACGGAAGTCTCGCGAGATAATCCGAGCGCAACTCTCGCGGTGCGGTTCTTCTTCACTGGATCATAACAGGAGTTTCAAATCTGCTTTGCAAACAAACAAGCGCCACCAATTGGTTTGGAGAGTGTTTTTTTGTTATTTCTAGTTGAAACGGACATAAATAGGAAAAGTTGTACTTTAAAAATAATCTAACTGCTTCTAAATGTAATTAATTTTAACTCTCCTTATAACAGTGGCAACTGACAGATTCTTTGTCGTCACGTTTAACCAATTACCAGTCAATTATAATCCTTGATTTGATTTTCAAACTTGTTTCTCAAAATGTATTTCAAATATCTTGTCGGGGGGGGGGGGGGGGGGGGTGTACATGTTCATATTTAATGTATTTCTTTACTGTGACTCATTTGATTTTTTTACATTTATTATATTTATTCTATTCTAGACTATTTCATTTCAGGTCAGAATAGAATAGAAATTTTATTATTATTGTACCAGTACAACGAGATTAAAGTGCTAACCTGTAAAGTGCTAACCAGGAGGTGGAGATTAACCAGACTGACGTCTGTCACTTTCCATTTCACCGGCAAAGTTCTGTGCTGCCACCTAGTGGTGAAGAGTATTTATACATGATTACTCTGCAACACACTGTCGCTGTGAGAGCAATTTTTTTTTTTTTTGAAAAAAATGTGAAATGGGATAATTTCCCATGGCTCACCTGACGATCTGGAGGAAACACCAGTGTGCCGCGGAGCAGTGGCTGAAAAACTACGGTGGCCCTGAAGTGCAAACCACCACAATAAATCACTAAACACAACAACAAATGGAAAAACACAACTGCAAATTGAAAAACACAACCGCAAATCATTAAATACAACAAATTCAATAACACAACACAAATGAAAAAACAACACAAATGAAAAAACACAACTGCAAATTCAAAGTTGTTTTTTTCATTTGTGTTGTGTTTTTCAATTTGTTGTTTTTTTTCATTTGTGTGGTTTTTTTCATTTGTTGTTGCGTTTTGTCATGTGTTGTGTTTTTCAATTTGCAGTTGTGTTTTTGAATTTGTTGTTGTGTTTAATGATTTGCTGTTGTATTTTTTCATTTGCAGTTGTGTTTTTCAATTTGTTGTTGGGTTTTTCATTTGTGTTGTGTTTTTTTCATTTGTGTTGTGTTTTTCAATTTGCAGTTGTTTTTTTTCATTTGTGTTGTGTTTTTCAATTTGCAGTTGTGTTTTTTCATTTGTGTTGCGTTTTTCAATTTGTTGTTGTGTTTTTTCATTTGTGTTGTGTTTTTCAATTTGTTGTTGTGTTTAGTGATTTGTCGTTGTGGTTTGCACTTCAGGGCCACCGTAGAAAACACTGCTTTAGATAAACTTCTCCGTTCTACCAGAAGCAGCACAAACGATGAAGATTTCAATTCCTGCAGTTCCTCCTCCGGCCTGTAGGAGGGGCGCGGCGCTGTAGTGCCGCTTTTCGCCGCCATAAAGCTTAAAGAAGAAGAAGGAGGCGGAGGACGAAGGGAGCCGTTTGGTGCGGAGCAGTTAGCTCCGAGGCTAACAACAACAACAACAACAACAACAAGGAAAAACAGCATGTCCGCGTCCAAGAAGGCGAAGAAGGTGGTGAGCCAGGAGGAGCTGCGGCGGCTCATGCGGGAGAAGCAGAGGCAGAGCGCGGGGAAGAAGCGCGTGCAGTCCCCGTTCGCGCGGTACGGCGGCGGCGGGCAGCTGAGCTGCGGCCTGTGCGGCGTGGCCGTCAAGTCCGAGCCGCTGTGGCCCGCGCACGTCCTGGGCAAGCAGCACAAGGAGAAGCTGTCGGAGCTGAAGGAGGGCAAGGCGCCGCAGAGCCAGCCGGCGGGACCGCCGGCGGGCCCGCAGAAGAGGAGGGCCGCGCACGCGGAGGACGCCGCCGGGAAGAAGGCTCGAGTCGGGGAGGGCGGCTCCACCTCCACCTCCTCCTCCGGGAGGTCCGCGGGTCTCAGCCTGCTGGCCGGGGTGTACGAGGATGAGGAGGATGATGATGAGGAGGAGGAGGAGGCAGGGGGCGCTGACCTTCCTCCTCCTCCTCAGCAGCCCGAAGCTGCATCGGGACTCCCCGCGGACTTCTTCGACAGCTCCATCCCGGCCACCGTCTCCCACTCCGGGTCCATCCAGAAGGCCGAGGGCCCCCCCGCTGCTACCGCCGCCGCCGCCGGGGACAAGAAGGAGAAGATGGCCGAGGCGCTGCCGGAGGGCTTCTTCGACGACCCGGTGCGGGACGCCAAGGTCCGCAACGTGGACGCGCCCAAGGACCACCTGGACAAGGAGTGGGAGGAGTTCCAGAAGGAGATCCGGCAGGTCAACACCAAGTCCGAGGCCATCGTGGCGGAGGACGACGAGGAGGGCCGGCTGGAGAGGCAGATCGACGAGATCGACGAGCAGATCGAGTGCTACAAGAGGGTGGAGCTGCTGAGGGACCGGCGGGAGGTGGAGGTGAGGAGGAGGAGGAGGAGGAGGGAGGTGGAGGAGAACATGGAGACTGAGGAGGAGGGGGAGGAGGAGGAGGAGGAGGATGAAGAGCAGCTGCTGGGGCTGCTGTCCCAGGACTGGAGGGCGAAAGGAGCCCTGGCCTGAGGAGGAGGAGGTGGAGATGAGGAGGAGCAGGAGGGGGAGAAAGAGGAGGAGGAGGAAGAACAGCTGCTGTCCCAGGTCTGGAGGGCGAAAGGAGCCCTGGCCGGAGGAGGAGGAGGAGCAGGAGGAGGCCTCCACCCGGGAGGAGGAGGAGATCCTCATCACGTGTTTTCTATGGTTCAGATTCAATTTATTTTTGATTAAAACGTTTAAATGTGACCAAGTTCTCCGCTCCTCACTGAAGATGAACCATCAGATCACGTCTTCTTATGAAACTCTTATTAAAGCCACTTTATTTATTTGTTTACAGCCAAAACATCTTAATGTTCTTCCACATATATTGATAACCGCCGTTGGATCCATCATCAAAACTTTCTTTTAATGTGACGGCGCTTCAGATTTAAACTGAAAATATCTCCTGCTGCACCGGTTCTACATTTCATGTTTACATTTTGTACTTCTAAAAGTGTCTGAAATTAAATGTGACTTAATAGGAAATTCTACCCGAAACAAGTTACGAGATCATAAGAAAAAAAAAAAATAGAAAATTCAGTTGTTTTTTTGGTTTCCTTCGTGACTGAAAGAGAAGAAATGAAACCTTTAAACTGTGA
Organism: Blennius ocellaris; assembly: GCF_963422515.1. Taxonomy (NCBI): domain Eukaryota; kingdom Metazoa; phylum Chordata; class Actinopteri; order Blenniiformes; family Blenniidae; genus Blennius; species Blennius ocellaris. Next base: position 388,369 of record NC_137659.1, read on the forward strand.
GTTTATTCATCGGTGCTCAAACAGAACGACATTCATGAAAACCTCCGATAAATACGCCGCTCGCCTCCCGTTGTGGAAGCAAACATGCAAAGCGGAGAGACGGGAGAATTCCAGCAGCTTCGGCGTGACGCTCAGTGCTTCTTCCACTACCTGTTCCCCCCCACTGTGCCCCCCCCACACACACACACCAGCATCTACAGCTTCTGCTTATTGCTACGTGAGAGCCTCCTCTCGGGTGGTTCCAGAGTTCAGAGCCCTTCAAATCTGACAGAAAAACAAACAAACAAACAACAAGGAAAGGAGCCGCAGGAGGACGATCGGATGTCTGTGATTTTGTTCATACAGGGATTTCTATGCACCCTTTGAAGGGTTTAGTTTGCCCTCAGAGTGGACTGGCAGGATCACTGGTGCCTGGCGCAGTGGGGGAGGGGAGGGGGGGGGTGGTGTGAGGTTCTGTAAATCCTCTAAGCACTAATTAATGTGTGGTGAAAGACTGAGCCTGTCAGTCAACACCGAGGGCAAAACAAACACCTGCTCAGAGATCAGCCTCTAGGGAACAGATGATACCCCTCCAAAAAAAAACCAACAAAAGATGAAAGAGGGAGAGACACGAACGGGCGTCACATCAGAAGAGCGTTAAAATGTCCGCCGCTCCGTCTCGCTTAAGTTAGAAAGTCTTAAAACCCCCAAAGAAAGAAGTAGTCGTCTGTAAACATTCATAAAAATCTTACGCGGAGTGGGATAAATAAGGTGGAGGAGGCGGGGCCACCCACGCGCGCACACACACACACACACACACACACAAATCCAGATTATTAACAGAGATCAAAGAAAGTCAACAGAGATCAAAGAAAGTCTTCATACAGTCGCTCGTGTGATTAAAACCGAGGTGTGTTGGAGTCGAGGGAGAAACTTGGGGGTTTAAATATTCAGTTCAGTGCAGCATTCACAGAGGACCGGACCCCCCCCACCCCTCCCCCCCCCCCCCCCCCAAATATTTGATGCTCCAGTACTGCGGGGTCACAGGCCGGCGGCGGCTCGCAGCTCGCCCAGGGAGAGGCGTCGGTCTCCGTCGCGGTCGAAGCAGCCGAGGAGCCGGTCGCTGGGAGCCGACGGCCCCAGAAGTCTGCTCAGGTCCTGCCGGGTCAAACCGGGGGGGCCGGGGGCGGGGGGGGCCGCCCGCCGGAGCAGCTCCTCCAGGTCTGAAACACAACCAGTCAAAGGGGACCGTCAGCGGAGTGCCGCCGCCCCCCGGTGGCGGCAGGCGATCACTGCACGTGGTGGAGCCTCACCTCCGGGCGACGCCACGCCGGGCAGCAGCAGCTTCTGCGGACACGGCGGCGCCAGGCGCCTCACGCGCTCCGGGCTGAGGAAGCGAGGCCTCCTGCTGGTCGGCGGCGGCGGCGGCGTGACGGGAGGGGAGACGTCTGAGGGCGACACGCAGAAACGGCTTCAGCGGGGAAAACGACTTCGGCGGCGGCGTTAACGGTTATCTGTTTACACGACAACTTTCTGGGAAAAAAAAAACGCCCCGACTCAGCGTTCATATCGCACACGCTCAGTAGAGCCCATCAGAAGAGAGTCTCCTCCGTGGCGACACGACTCCCAGTCCCATGTTCTCCTGGACTTTTATTTTGACAAGTCATCGTAATAATTTAGTTTAGTTTGTTTGTTTATTTGAGCAAAAAAGAACCTCACACATTTCAAACGACCAGATCGACACGGACCAAACTTACAACACACACACACACACACACACACACACACACACACACACACACACACACACACACACACACACACACACACACACACACACACACACACACACACACACACACACACACACACACACACACACACACACACACACACGTTGATCCTACTTCTTCTTTATTTCAAAAGTCTTTTGTTTGTATTTACATTTGAACAGGTTGATGTTTGGACGTCGTTTCATCTCCAATTTGTTCCACAATTGTTCACCTTTACCTGTCGGGATAAAACTTTCCAGGGTTGTTTATGTTTCTGAGTCCTAAAGTTTAATTCCTCACGTATTTCATAACGACCAGTATGACCTGGGAACCTTCTTATGTATTTGTCTTGGTGACAATCTGTAACTTGCTTTATACAACATCTGTACTGCTTGGAACTCAATGATGTCACAAAGCTTCATGAGCTTTGATTTGAAAAATAGTGAGTTTGTGTGGTCCAGAAACCTTTATGAATTAATCGAATAGTTGTAATTGGTTTTACTGTGTTTTTATGAGGGTTAGGGATTAATAACAATCCAACTTGATGGTCTGTTCCACATGACAACTAGATCGTTCTCAGTTGTTTCCGCCGTTGCCGTGGAAACATGTCGTTTTCAAAGCTCGTTCCCCGGCATGCAAACGACGTGGTTTTGCAGAAAGTTTCAGTGAAAACATGAAAAACATCTTCTGAGCTAAAAAAAGTTAAATAAATCACATATTTCATAACGACCAGTACGATCTGGAACCTTCTTATGCATTTGTCTTGGTGACAATCTGTAACTTGCTTTATACAACATCTGTACTGCTTGGAACTCAATGATGTCATAAAGCTTCATGAGCTTTGATTTTAAAAATAATGAGTTTGTGTGGTCCAGAAACTTTTATGAATTATTTTATGAACGGTTAGGGATTAATAACAATCCAACTTGATGGTCTGTCCCACATGAGAACTGCATCGTTCTCAGTTGTTTCTGCCGTTGCCGTGGAAACATGTCATTTTCAAAACTCGTTCCCTGGCATGCAAATGACGTTGTTTTGCAGAAAGTTTCAGTGAAAACTTGAAAAACATCTTCTGAACTAAAAAAAATTAAATAAATCACATATTTCATAACGACCAGTACGATCTGGAACCTTCTTATGCATTTGTCTTGGTGACAATCTGTAACTTGCTTTATACAACATCTGTACTGCTTGGAACTCAATGATGTCATAAAGCTTCATGAGCTTTGATTTTAAAAATAATGAGTTTGTGTGGTCCAGAAACCTTTATGGATTATTTTATGAACGGTTAGGGATTAATACATGAGAACTGCATCGTTCTCAGTTGTTTCCGCCGTTGCCGTGGAAACATGTCGTTTTCAAAACTCGTTCCCCGGCATGCAAACGACGTGGTTTTGCAGAAAGTTTAAGTGAAAACATGAAAAACATCTTCTGAACTAAAAAAAAACACAAAATCTCTAGTTTTCACCCGAAGCGTCGCCATGGGAACGAGGCGGTAAAGAGCAGCAGTTTACCTGCAGCTTCCTCCGCCGACGCCGATTTAACCGTCGTGGCTTCTTCTCTCTCCGCCTCGGCCGCCGGACCTCCTCCTCCCCCTCCTCCTCCTCCTCCTCCTCCTCCTCCTCCTCCTCCTCCGGCCGCCTCGGACTGGAACCAGAGGACAGAACAGTGAGCGTGTGGATGTCGGGGGAGGGGGGGGTGTGAGGCGGGGGGGGGACTCACGGCGGGCTTGGAGCCGTTCTCCAGCGACGCCACCCGGTGGTGGAGGTCGGCCACGGTGGACAGCAGGACGTGGATCTGCTCGTCGGTCCAGGTGTGGTGCTGCTCCTCCGTCCGGTTGGCGTCACTCAGGGCCTTCCTCAGGTCGGTGACGTCCTGCGGGGGAGGGGGAGGGGGGGGGGGGGGGGGGGTGTTTTTAAAAATAAACACAGCACCCTCTAGTGGCCTCACATGAAAACTACAGCGTGTTTCGTGTTTCTGTTCTCATCAAAACTTTTGCAAACTAAAAAAAATCTACCGTAGTTTCCACACTATAGATCAGAGTTCTTCAACCTCTGGTGTTTCCTCCAGATCGTCAGCTGAGTCGTGGGAAATTATCACATTTTTTCTAAAAAAAAACATTTGCTCTCACAGCGACAGTGTGTTGCAGAGTAATCCTGTATAAATACTCTCCACCACTAGAGGGCAGCACAGAACTTTGCCGGTGAAATGTAAAGTGACAGACGTCAGTGTGGTTCATCTCCACCTCCTGCTACCATCTTGTATCAAAGTACTGTGTCAGTGACAGTGATGGAGAAGTTTTTGAAAACCAGGATCTCAGCTCTTCATCCATCAGGTCCAGGTTTCACACTGAGGGAGGCACTATTAAAAAAAGTCCTTGTTTCTGGATTTACTGGATTCCTGTTGATACAACTTTGATGAGAAAGACTTTATATTGTTAATAGAGGCTACAGAGTTTAACTTTTTAACATTTCCGGGTGGAGGTGTGACTCCAGAGTTTTACAAAGAAAAAAGTGTGATTGGCTCGAAAAAGGTAAAAAAAAACAAAAACACTGCTATAGAGCACCTGAATGTAAGCCGCACCTGCAAAGTTGAACATAAAAACCAAAAAAAATAAACCTATATAAGCCGCAGTCCAGCGCTCTAGTTTACGTGATGCTCCTGAACGCATCATCAGCAAGACGAGTTCACCAGGAGAACAAATGTCACTTTAAAGGCAAGTTTTGGAGAATTAAAGGCTAAAAACGACACAAATCTACACGAGGAAGTAGAATCAGGCGGCATGAAGCCCGTTAAACCGTAAAAATACATAAATTAGCCTCATCGCTCAAAATGTTGAGGGGGGGAAAAAGTCGCGGCTTATTGTCCGGAAAATACGGTAAATTGAATTTTAAGAATTGAGTCACCAAACAAGGTTTCCGCGGCTTTAATCTATTGGAGAACGAGTCGCCTGTGAAGAACGACGTATGAAACGCGGCGATGTCGTAACTCAGAGTCGCTAGTGGAAGTCCTTTGATCCTTTGATCCTTTATTTAAACAACTAAAAACACTGAAATGTAAAGATTTAGCGGAGTAGAACCTTCTAAAAAACCACGTTTAAAGCTCCTCTGGAAATTTTACCGAACAAATTGCAAAACAGATTCGCCAACAGAGAAAAAGTGGATCTGAACTGAAAGGAACTGAGGTTTTTAACAAAACCCAGGTTTCAATCGGCCGTAATGGAAAAATGCATCTGAATGGAAGGAGTCGGTCTTGATTGTAAAACTAAAACTTCTAAATCCATTGACGTGTTTAAGAAACTTGTTAAATGATCAATGTTACAGAAATACGACACTGCGGAGGAGCAGATCAACCTTATTGATTTATTTTGTGTTTGATGTTTTGGAAAAAGACGCTGCATGTGAATGAACTGGACTGTAAAGGATTATAGGTTTTACTTCTTTCTGCTCCTTTTCATTCATGACATGTTTACATTGCACATCTCACTTTCGCACTAGTATTTTTGCACTGCTCTGTTACTTTATTTTATTTTTTATATTCTATTCTCTTGTGTATATACTTATTTATATAGGTCGGCTCCAGGGTAGACGGCAAAATAAAGAATTTCATTCACTGTGAAACCTGGCTTTTACTGGTGATATGACAATAAAACACCTGGAACCTGGATAGGAAATGCTGCTGTTGCATCGTTTTAAACGAATGAAATAAATAATAAAATGAAAAATGAATGAAATGTTTTGGAGAATTAAAGGCTAAAAACAGCAGGAATCTACACGAGGAAGTAGAATCTGGCGGCATGAAGCCCGTTAAACCGTAAAAATACACAAATAAGCCGCGGGGCTGAAAATGTTGGGGGGGGGGGGAAAGTCGTGGCTTATCGTCCGGAAAATACGGTTAAATTAAAGCCGTTGTTAAAACCTGCCGGCAGTAAGATTCACGGAGTTGCTGCCGTCCGGCGGCAGATAGAAACGCCCTGCAGGCGTCTCGGGTGTCTGACCCACTTCCTCTGCAGGCCGACGCTCCTGAAATAGACGGAAGCCGCTTCGTGAATAATGGAGGGAGGCTCGGCGCCGGGATCCGAGGAACGACGCTGAAGCCGGCGACTCCAGGAGACCCGGGGGGAGGGGGGGGGGGGTCAGAAACTCTTTCTTCCCCGTCGCCATCGGACGTCTGAACAGCTTCTGACATGTTTACATTTTGCACATCTCACTTTCTTGCTAATATTTTTGCACGGCTCCGTTATTTTATTTTATTTTATATTTTATTCTAGTTTTTGTGTATATAACTTACTTATTGATGTATGTCGGCTCCAGGGTAGACGGCAAAATAAGAATTTCATTACACCGTGAAACCTGGCTTTTACTGGTGATATGACAATAAAACACCTTGAAAACACCTTGAAAACACCTTGCAACAATGAGCTCGGCTGGAAACTCAGTCAGGCACCTTGGGAGTTAAAAAAAAAACACCCCCGAAGGCAAGAAGCCACAATTAAACTTTGACCCTTTTTGAGCTCCTGTGAAACTATAAAATAATAAAATGATCCGACAAACGGAGGTTTTTTTTACGTCCGGAGGCGTCAAGTCGGTCTGACGACGCTGCTCAGTTCGTGGGGTTTTAATGGTTCGCGACGATTTTGGCTGTAAACGATCTCAAAATTCATATAATGGAGGAAAAAACGATCGTATGCTGTCATACAGGACGGAAATGCATGAAAAATCTGACCCGAACGCGCCGGCGCGAGCTACTTAGCGCTAAGATGCTACTTAGCGCTAAGATGCTACTTTAAAATTTCCCGAAAAAGTAATGAATGTTATGTTTTCTCGCCGGTGATATACTTAATATAAACTAACATATATTGATGATGATGTGTTACAACAGTAGTTTAGGTCACGCGTCATTTTAAAGCTAAGTCGTGCTAACGGCGGCTACTAGCATGAAAGCTACGTGACGTAAAGTAACTTGGCGAACTTGGTACATCTGACGGGTGGAACAGTTTGTAAAGAGTACCGAGATAAAACCTCCGTCGGGAGCTGAAGCACTGCCAGCATAGAAGTACAAACATAGAATCATTCATTACTGGAGTTTATGTAAGTATATAAAGCTGAGTGCAGTACAACAGTTTAGTTTTTACTACTTACATTACAAGGTATTTTTATATATTTAACAGGAGCCTTTAAAAAAAAAAAAAACATGTTCAATAAATGCTGTTCCAAATTCAAAGACATAATCGTGATTTTAATTTTTGCCCAAAATAATCCTGATACGGATTTTTTTCCATAATCTAGTGGGTAAATTTCCCCCCAAAAAATCTAAAATACAATTACATCTCCAAGACGAGTTGCACTGAGCTGTAAAAGTGTTGTTGTTGTTGGTTTTTTTTCATTAAGTTCGTGTGCTGACGTGCTGCTTTGGCCCTCCAGCCCAGCAGGGGGCGACACTGATCCTCCATCAGGAGCTGAGGCGCTAGTTTATGCAAGTATATAAAGTTATTTAGTTCTTGTTTTCAAAAGACTGAGTGCAGTAAGTTTAGTTTTTACTACTACATTACAAGATATTTTTATATATTTAACAGGAATGTCTTTTTTTCCCCCTAAATTCAAAGACATAATCGTGATTTCAATATCAAAATAATCCTGATAAGGATTTTTTTCTCCATAACCTAGTGGGTAAATTTCCCCCAAATAATCTAAAATACAATTACATCTACAAGACGTGTTGCACTGAGCTGTAAAAAAGTTGTTTTTTAAATTTTTGTTGTTGTTTTTTTCATTAAGTTTGTGTGCTGACGTGCTGCTTTGGCCCTCCAGCCCAGCAGGGGGCGACGCTGATCCTCCATCAGGAGCTGAAGCACTAGTTTATGCAAGTATATAAAGTTATTTAGTTCTTGTTTTCAAAAGATTGAGTGCAGTACAACTGTTTATTTTTTACTACTACATTACAAGGGATTTTTTTCCCCCTAAATTCAAAGACAATCGTGATTTCAACATTAAAATAATCCCGATACGGATTTTTTTCCATAACCTAGTGGGTAAATTTCCCCCAAATAATCTAAAATACAATTACGTCTCCAAGACGAGTTGCACTGAGCTGTAAAAGTGTTGTTTTTTGGTGTTTTTTTTCATGAAGTTTGTGTGCTGACGTGCTGCGTTGGCCCTCCAGCCCAGCAGGGGGCGACGCTGATTCAGCGGGCTAGCGTACCGTGGTGGTCTTCTTCTCCTGCTCCCTCCTCTGGCTGCGCACGGCGTCCTGCATGGTCAGCACGTCGTGCTGGACGCTGGTCAGCGTGCTGCCGATGGTGGCGACGCTCTGCGGGGGGGAGGGGGGACGCACCGGGTTAGCCGCGCGGTTCGGTTAGCGGCGGCTATGTTAGCGGCGGTGGGCTGGCCTCCACCTTACCTTCTGCAGCTCCTCCACGGTGGTCGGCAGCCCCACCAGGTCGGCGGCGGACTTCAGGTTGGCCTTCAGGTGGCTGACGGCCGAGTCCAGAACGCTGATCTGAGGGAAACACCACTCCTCAGTCGCCGCAAGGCATTGTGGGACGGAGCGGCGCCGTCTAACTCTTTACTTTTTAATGTAAATAACGTTCTTTGTTTTTTTTTTACTTTAACTCTCTTACCGCAGCAGCGTGTCGGGACGCAGCACCGCGACTCCGGAGCAGAACAATATTAAGTATAATAATAATTTATATGTATTACAGTTTATTATTGCCACTTAGTTCATGTAATAATTTTACAACTTTGTTTTTATAAATATTAAAACCCTCAAAAGTGGAGGAGCTGCACTCTGACTGATGTTAGCTCATTAATTAATTCATGTTTTTATTATTCTGCTGATCTTGTAGAGAAAGTTTCACCAAAACGCTTAAAAAGACGTTATAAAAATAGTCTTCTAATTTAAATATCGTCTCAGTGTGCTGAGTCGACATTAATTCCCTGGTTTCCCCTCAATAAATCTCATTACAAGACTTCAGTCTTCAGGAGAAAATTAATGCGATTAATCGCAATTAATTACAGAAAATTGTGCGATTAGTAAATTTTTTGTATTATACTATTCTAATTTATTTAATGTATTTTTTTAATTCTATTTGAGGCTATACTTTTCTCATTTATTTAATCTATTTTTATTGTTTCACTTTTTTGTTTTAGTCTCTTTAGAGTCTTGGAAATTAGGCTTTTAAAAACAGTTTTTCCTTTTTTATTTTGATTTGAGGAGCTTTAGAATTTCTTTTAGTTTTTTTTGACATTTTGCTTTTTTTTTAATTCTATTTGAGGCTATACTTTTGTAATTTATTTAAAAAAAAATTTAATTCTATTTGAGGCTATACTTTTGTAATTTATTTAATTAATTTTTTGTTCTATTTGAGGCTATACTTTTGTAATTTATTTAATTAATTTTTTGTTCTATTTGAGGCTATACTTTTCTAATTTATTTAATTAATTTTTTTATTCTATTTGAGGCTATACTTTTGTGATTTTTTTTTTTTTTTATTCTATTTGAGGCTATACTTTTGTAATTTATTTAATTTATTTTTTTTATTCTATTTGAGGCTATACTTTTGTAATTATTTTTTTTTCTATTTGAGGCTATACTTTTGTAATTTATTATTATTTTTTTCATTCTATTTGAGGCTATACTTTTGTAATTTTTTTTTTTTTTTAATTCTATTTGAGGCTATACTTTTGTAATTTTTTTTTTTTTTTAATTCTATTTGAGGCTATACTTTAGTAATTTATTTAATGTATGTTTTTTATTCTATTTGAGGCTATACTTTTGTAATTTATTATTATTTTTTTCATTCTATTTGAGGCTATACTTTTGTAATTTTTTTTTTTTTTAATTCTATTTGAGGCTATACTTTTGTAATTTATTTAATTTATTTATTTATTCTATTTGAGGCTATACTTTTGTAATTTATTATTATTTTTTTTATTCTATTTGAGGCTATACTTTTGTAATTTATTTAATGTATGTTTTTTATTCTATTTGAGGCTATACATTTGTAATTTATTTAATTAATTTTTTTATTCTATTTGAGGCTATACTTTTGTAATTTATTAAAAACAACTATTCTATTTGAGGCTATACTTTTCTAATTGATTTAATTACATTTTTTATTCTATTTGAGGCTTTACTTTAGTAATTTATTTAGCTATTTTATTGGGTTAGGGGTTTTTTATGTTTTGATTTGTGGAGCTTTAGAATTTCTTTTAGTTTTTTTTGCCATTTTAGCTTCTTTTTTTTTTTATATACTTTTATTTTTGTTGTCAATGTAAAGTTAGTCAGTTTGGCTGCTCTATCTTTGCTCATCTATTGTTAACCAACGAGACAAAGAGTTCTTTTTTTTTCTTTAAATAGCACAATGGGCAAATAAAATTAATATAACAAAGTTTTTTTACACTTTACACTTTGCGCCGGCTCCAGGGTGGGAATTTAAAGTCTGCCGACGCTCGTCTGGAGGTTAGCACGTAGCCTTTAGCCCTCCCGAGGATTGTGGGTATTCACCTTCCGGTTCATCTCCGTCAGGTTGGACCAGAGCCGGTTCAGCCCGGCGCCGCCGCTCTGCAGCTCCTCCAGCTTCCTCTGCTTGTTCTTCAGCTCCTCGCTCAGCTTGGCGATCTCGCCGGACGACGCCTTCTGGACGCTTTCCACTGGAGGGCGGGCAAGACGCAGCGGCTCAAACCTGTGTGTGTGTGTGCGTGCGTGTGTGTGTGTGTATGCGTGTGTTACCGCCGTGCAGCTTCTCCTTCAGAGAGTCCAGGTCCTCCTTCAGGGCGATCTGCATCCAGATGAGTCCGGCGCAGGCCATGACGCAGGCGGCGAGGATGATGAAGAGGAAGAGCGGGTAGCACACGTTGCAGCACTGCGTGTAGCTCCTCCTGCGCACGCACACACACACACACACACACACACCTTCATTACTAACGGATGTTTCCCGAGGTCGTCGGGGGGAACCAGACGAGTCGCTGCGTTTCGCTCGGCGACGCGAGGTTGTAGACGTTATTAATTGATATTTGGTTTTTGTTGACAAAATTAACCCATTAATTGATATTATTACCCCATTTTTGACGTTACTGCCCCAGTATTTGGGTTTTACTGACATTATTACCCCACTAGTTGACATTAATAACCACTTTTTGGACGTCATTATCCAAGTGTTTACAATATTACCCTGGTTATTGACATTATTACCTTGATATTCTGGTTTTGTTGATATTATTCCCCCATTAGTTGAGATTATTACCCCATTTTTTGGCGTTACTGCCCCAGTATTTGGGTTTTACTGACATTATTACCCCACTAGTTGACATTAATAACCACTTTTTGGACGTTATTATCCAAGTGTTTATGATATTACCCTGGTTATAGACATTATTACTCCACTAGTTGACAGTCTTACGCTGGTATTTGGTGCCTGTTGACAATATTACCTTGATTTGTTTATTGTCGTTTCCATTATTACTTCATTAATTGATATTATTACCCCATTTTTGACGTTACTACTGCCCAGTCTTTGACAGTACTATCCTAGTATTTGGGTTTTGTTTACATTATTACCCCATTAGTTGACATTAGTAACCACTTTTTGGACGTTATTATCCAAGTGTTTACAATATTACCCTGGTTATAGACATTATTACCTTGATATTCTGGTTTTGTTGCTATTGTTCCCCCATTAGTTGATATTATTACCCCATTTTTGACGTTACTGCCCCAGTATTTGACAGTACTATCCTGGTATTTGAGTTTTGTTGACATTACTAACCACTTTTTGGACATTATTATCCAAGTGTTTACGATATTACCCTGGTTAGAGACATTATTACCTTAATATTTAGTGTTTGTTGACATTAGTACCCCACTAGTTGACAGTCTTACACTGGTATTTGGTGCCTGTTGACAATGTTACTCCATTTATTCAGAATATTACCTTGATTTGTTTATTATTGTTTCCATTATTATTTCATTAATTGACATTACTGCCCCAGTCTCTGACAGTACTATCCTGGTATTTGGGTTTTGTTGACACTATTACTCCACTAGTTGACATTAATAACCATTGTTTGGGCTTAATTATCCAAGTGTTTACAATATTACCCTGGTTAGAGACATTATTACCTTGATATTCTGGTTTTGTTGATATTATTACCCCATTTGTTGATAATATTACCCCTTTTTTACATTATTACCACAGTATTTGCCAGTACTGCCCCAGTATTTGAGTTTTACTGATATTACAACCCCATTAGTTGACATTACTAACCACTTTTTGGGCTTTATTATCCAAGTGTTTACAAAATTAACCTGGTTAGAGACATTATTACCTTGATATTTGCCTTGTTTTGACATTATTACCCCATTAGTTGACAGTCTTATGCTGGTATTTGGTGCCTGTTGACACATTATTACCTTAATATTCTGGTTTTGTTGACATTATTCCCCCATTAGTTGAGAATATTACCCCCTTTTTTTTCTTTTCTTTTTTTTTACATTATTACCCCCATTTTCTGACGTTACTGCCCCAGTATTTGGGTTTTACTGATATTATAGCCCCATTAGTTGACATTACTAATCACTTTTTGGACGTTATTATCCAAGTGTTTACGGTATTACCCTGGTTATAGACATTATTACCTTGATATTCTGGTTTTGTTGACATTATTACCCCATTAGTTGAAAATATTACCCCATTTTTTTACATTATTACCCCATTTTTGACGTTACTGCCCCAGTATTTTGGTTTTGATATTATAGCCCCACTAGTTGACATTATTACCTTGATATTCAGGTTTTGTTGTTATTGTTCCCCCATTAGTTGATACTATTACCCTATTTTCTGACAGTACTGCCCCAGTATTTGGGTTTTGACATTATTCCCCCATTAGTTGATATTATTACATCCTCTGACAGTACTATCCTGGTATTTGGGTTTTGTTGACACTATTACCCCACTAGTTGACATTGATAACCACTTTTTGGACGTTATTATCAAAGTGTTTACAATATTACCCTGGTTAGAGACATTATTACCTTGATATTCTGGTTTGTTTTGACATTATTACCTTAATATTCTGGTTTGTTTTGACATTATTACCTTGATATTCTGGTTTGTTTTGACATTATTACCTTGATATTCTGGTTTGTTTTGACATTATTACCTTGATATTCTGGTTTGTTTTGACATTATTACCTTGATATTCTGGTTTGTTTTGACATTATTACCTTAATATTCTGGTTTGTTTTGACATTATTACCTTAATATTCTAGTTTGTTTTGACATTATCACTCCGCTCAGTCTTGCCTGATCTCCCGCACTGCCCGAATAACGAATCCGTTATTCGGGCGAGCGATCTGCCCCCCCCCCCCCGGACCCTCGATCGACAGCAGCCCCCCCCCCCCCCCCGGTATCGATCACCGATCGACGGCCACTCACTTCCCGAAGCCTCCGCCGCCGCTCAGCCCGCTGAAGCCGTCGTCCTCGGAGCTGGACTCGGACTCGGAGTCGGGCGGCTCGGTGCGGAGGAGCCGGTGTCCGGAGCCCTTCTTGGCCTTCTTCCTCTTGCTGTCGCCGAGGCCGATGAGGGCGTTGAGCTCCTTCCGCTTCTTCATCTTCTTCTGCGGGGTCAGCGGACCCGCCGAGCCCGACTTGAACCCGACCAAGTCCAAACTGGGGTCCAGCTTGCTGGGCGGAGCCGCCGGGCGAACCTCTCCTTCCCGGCCGCTTCCTCGACACTCCTTCCGCCTCACACGCAGAACCGCTCGGCGGCAGCAAAACGCGACATTTGACTCGCAGACGAAATTAAAAATAAAAGCACTTTTGTCGGCCCCGACTGCTCACCGGGACAGCTAACGATGCTAACGCTGCTAACGCTGCTAACGCTGCTAACGCGGCTAAACAGTCCGTCACATCGTCCCCCCGCGGGCTGGACCTCCCGCCCGCAGCCGCTCGCTCCGCCGAGGCGACATGAAGTCGTTCAAGTGGCGATCGAAGCCTTTTCCGTGGTCAAAAATCGGACGTTTGTGGCCGCAGATATGTCCCTCCGGTCCGGTTTGTGTTGTTTGGGCCCCAGCAGAGCCTCCCAGTAAGCTCCGCGCTGATTGGCTGAGCCGGCAAGCAGCTTCTTTCCTGTGTGTATTTTAGACGAGAGAGCGCCACACCGCCACCTTCTGGGCGAAGTCGGAACTGCAGTTTCTGGCTTCATTACTTCTTCTGCCGTTCTGGAGGAGTCAGCAGTCCTGAGCCGAGCCGAGCCGAGCCGAGCCGAGCCGAGCCGAGCCGAGCCCCGGGGGGCCGCGTCCCGTCCACCGGGCTATTTATTACAGTAACTTGCTCTCC
>NC_137659.1:402656-405156 GCF_963422515.1 Blennius ocellaris
AGGAGGAAGAGGATGAAGAAGAAGAGGAAGAGGAGGAGGAGGAAGAGGAGGAGGAAGAGGAAGAGGAGGAATGCAATAAAAGTTTATATTAAAAAAATAAAAAAGCCAAATTTGACTTTTTACACAAAGGATCCCAGAATGTCACGGAGCCAGAAGAACAAATAGATCACAATCTCTTTGTTTATGGCGTCATAAAGTGTGTGTGTGTGTGTGTGTGTGTCCCACACACACACACACACACACACACACACACACACACACACACACCCTCCTCTCTTCCTGCACAGGAGGAAACAAGTGGTGCAATTTGTTGGTTCTCTGCTCTTCTCTTCATGTGATTAGCATATTAGCTCACAGGCTATCCCCCCCCCCCCCCTCTACCCCCCCCCCCCACCCCCCCCCCCCCCCCCCCCACCCAACACGCTGGGAGGGATTCCTTAAGCAGAACCAGTTGAACTGTGGTTTGGCGTCACTCAGTTCCTTTGTTGAGACGAACACATGAAAACCATCTCCGACACCAAACACATTAATACAACAAAATACTCGAGTACTCCGCCGCCGAGGGGAAAACCCGCCCAGGCTGCGGCGGGCGAGAGTTTTCAAGATGAATGACATCAGGATTCCCGGATCAAAGGCAGAAAACACCGCGGCGGCGGAGCATCACTGGTGGGAGTAATCTGTTCTGGAGTAATCTGTGGTGGAGTAATCTGTGGTGGAGTAATCCGACTGTGACTGCAGTACTTTCAAGTTTGTGACTGATTACTGGAAGGAACTGAGTAACTTGATTACAGTTACCGGAATCTCTCTGTGTGCTGCATCGGATTATAGAGCATCTTCCTCCAATTGAATCCAGATTATAGAGCCTCTTCCTCCTCTGACGTCAGATTATTGAGCATCTTCCTCCTCTAATCCAGATTATAGAGAATCTTCCTCCAATTGAATCCAGATTATAGAGCATCTTCCTCCCCTGATGTCAGATTATAGAGCATCTCCCTCCTCTAATCCAGATTATAGAGCATCTTCCTCCAATCAAATCCAGATTATAGAGAATCTTCCTCCAATTGAATCCAGATTATAGAGCCTCTTCCTCCTCTGACGTCAGATTATTGAGCATCTTCCTCCTCTAATCCAGATTATAGAGAATCTTCCTCCAATTGAATCCAGATTATAGAGCCTCTTCCTCCTCTGACGTCAGATTATTGAGCATCTTCCTCCTCTAATCCAGATTATAGAGAATCTTCCTCCAATTGAATCCAGATTATAGAGCATCTTCCTCCCCTGATGTCAGATTATAGAGCATCTTCCTCCTCTAATCCAGATTATAGAGCATCTTCCTCCAATCAAATCCAGATTATAGAGCATCTTCCTCATCTAATCCAGATTATAGAGCATCTTCCTCCTCTAATCCAGATTATAGAGCATCTTCCTCCAAT
Organism: Blennius ocellaris; assembly: GCF_963422515.1. Taxonomy (NCBI): domain Eukaryota; kingdom Metazoa; phylum Chordata; class Actinopteri; order Blenniiformes; family Blenniidae; genus Blennius; species Blennius ocellaris. Next base: position 404,090 of record NC_137659.1, read on the forward strand.
CAAATCCAGATTATAGAGCATCTTCCTCCTCTAATCCAGATTGTAGAGCATCTTCCGCCAATCAAATCCAGATTATAGAGCGTCTTCCTCCTCTAATCCAGATTATAGAGCACCTTCCTCATCTAACATCAGATTATAGAGCATCTTCCTCCTCTGACATCAGATTATAGAGCATCTTCCTCCTCTAACATCAGATTATAGAGCATCTTCCTCCTCTGACATCAGATTATAGAGCATCTTCCGCCTCTAACATCAGAAGATTATAGAGCACCTTCCTCATCTAACGTCAGATTATAGAGCATATTCCTCCTCTAACGTCAGATTATAGAGCATATTCCTCCTCTAACACCAGATTATAGAGCATATTCCTCCTCTAACACCAGATTATAGAGCATATTCCTCCTCAAACACCAGATTATAGAGCATCTTCCTCATCTAACGTCAGATTATAGAGCATATTCCTCCTCTAACACCAGATTATAGAGCATATTCCTCCTCAAACACCAGATTATAAAGCATCTTCCTCCTCTAACAGTTGAAGGTCGACAGTTCGAGTCCCTAGCTGTCTTTGATCACATGCTGAGTGTGTCCTTGAGCAAGACAAATCTCCTGGACAAGTGTGTGTGTGTGTGTGTGTGTTGTGTGTGTGTGTGTGTGTGTGTGTGTGTGTGTGTGTGTGTGTGTGTGTTGTGTGTGTGTGTGTGTGTGTGTGTGTGTGTGTGTGTGTGTGTGTGTGTGTGTGTGTGTGTGTCGTCCTCCTTCCATTCATCTCCCCATGGAATCTCATCCTCTCAGCATTTCGCTCAGCAGTGGTGACATGAAGTGTTCATGCAGGAGGCGAGAGTGTGCCCCCCCACTCCCCCCCCCCACACCCCCCCACCCCACCCCACACACACACACACACACACACACACACACACCTTGTAAATTCCTGCTCCTGGTCAGACCACCACAGTGACAGGTTCTTCTTTATGCTGCTGCTCTGCGACAGAATAGAAGTGACATTGACGCCCCCCTCACCCCTCCCCCACCCCCCCCCCACCCACCCCACCCCCACCCCCCACAGG
>NC_137659.1:410156-437799 GCF_963422515.1 Blennius ocellaris
AATGCAGCATTTCCGGTGCATTTCCGTCAGACAGGAAGTGACGACACAGCTGACCGGAACGCGCCGGCGCGAGCTACTTAGCGCTAAGATGCTACTTTTAAATTTCCCGAAAAAGTATTGAATGTTGTGTTTTCTCGCCCGTGGTCGCCGGTGATATACTTAATATAAACTAACATATATTGATGATGATGATGATGATGATGATAACGGCGTGTTACTCCAGTGGTTTAGGTCACGTGTCATTTTAAAGCTAAGTCATGCTAACGGCGGCTACTAGCATGAAAGCAGCGCAGGTTAACTCTTTTCAGTACATAAAGTAAAGTAACTTGGTAAACTTGGTACATCTGAACAGTTTTTTTAAAGAGTACAGAGATAAAGCCTCCATCAGGAGCTGAAGCACTAGTTTATGTAAGTATATAAAGTTATTTAGTTCTTGTTTTCAAAAGACTGAATGCAGTACGATTTTTTACTACTTACATTACAAGGTATTTTTATATATTTAACAAGATCCTTTAAAAAAAAAAAAAACATGTTCAGTAAATGCTGTTCCAAATTCAAAGACATAATCGTGATTTTAATATTAAAATAATCCTGATACGGATTTTTTTCCATAATCTAGTGGGTAAATTTCCCAAAAACTCTAAAATACAATTACATGTCCAAGACGAGTTGCACTGAGCTGTAAAAGTGTTGTTGTTTTTTTGTTGTTGTTGGTTTTTATCATTAAGTTTGTGTGCTGACGTGCTGCTTTGGCCCTCCAGCCCAGCAGGGGGCGACGCTGATCCTCCATCAGGAGCTGAAGCACTAGTTTATGTAAGTATATAAAGTTATTTAGTTCTTGTTTTCAGAAGACTGAGTGCAGTACAACTGTTTATTTTTTGCTGCTACATTACAAGGTATTTTTATATGTTTAACAGGAATGTCTTTTTTTCCCCTAAATTCAAAGACACAATCGTGATTTCAATATTAAAATAATGCTGATTAAGATTTATTCTATAATCGAGCAGCCCTGTTGATTTCACATTTCATTTGACCGAACCAGATGCATAGAAGTGATTTCAAATGTTTTTTTTATCTTCATCCATGACGTTTGTTTCCAAAACTGAATCAATTCATGGAGTGAAAATGTTCTGATGTGAAAGATAAACGAGCCAAACGACTGAGGCTCAGACTTCCTGTGGGAGAAACGCTGGACTTCTTGTTCTCCTTTAAAAAAACAAAACACTAAACATTGAATTCAATAGAAACAATAACTTGTTTATCATCAGCATGAAGCAGTTTTCTGCAGTTATAATGAGTTTTTTTTGTTTTGGAGTTCCTCAGGGATCGAGTCTGGGTCAACTTCACTTTTTATGTTTTAAACAAAGAATATATTTAGTTAATTATGTCCTATTTGGAACCATTTGTTTGTCTCTACTTTTGTTCTTCTCAGTGTCCAGGAAGTGAGAATTATTTATTTATTTATTTATTTTTTAGTTTTAATGAAACATGAAATTCTAATGAAGTTAAATAAAAACTGACAAACGTGTTTATTCTTCCCGTTGCTTCAGTGTTAAAATCTGATTATCACCTGCATAGAAACTGATATTTATCTTCATTTGATGAAGTCAGGATCGTGTATTTGTTACTTTTTTTTTTTTTTTTAACCCACATCAAAGTCCACGACATCTGATATAATTTTTAAACATGTAGCATAAAATTGTAGTTTGGAGTTCCCCAGGGTTCAGATCTCGGTCCACTTAATTTTTTAAAAATTTTTAATCAATTACTCAGAAACATAAATCTGAGTTAATCATCTGCATAGAATGTGATTATTTCAGGGTTTTTTTACGTTTCATAAATGTCGTGTTTTTACACGTTGATCTTCACTGTTAAAATGTTTTAAATAATATAGGAAAGTAAATATTTTTATAGGGTTGAATTCAGATGGTTTAATTTCTTTAATTTAAAGTCTCTATTTTATTCGAAGCCCCAAAAATACAATACCTCAAAATATGAAGAAGGATTTTATTAAAAAAAAAATAATAATAATTTAATAGCGGGTACAAATTATCAGAATTTTAAAAAAGGTAAAGTTTCGCGTCGTATTTAAAAATTGTAATAATAGAAATACATTTGAACCAAAAACAAATCTAATTAAGAAATTGTTGTCAGTCTTCCTCCAGTCATTTCAACCATTTTTAAAAACAAATTCACGACATGAAACTTTACCTTTTTTTTAAAAATACGACGTGAAACTTTCTTTTTTTTAAATCCACTATTGAACTCCGACGTTCAAATTCTCAAAACTGAAACACAAAAATCTCGTTTTTTTCCCACAATTTAGTTGAAGATTTGTTGTAAACTGAAGATAAATGTACGTAAAGTGATATTAATGCAAGATCGACACATTTAAAGCAGCCGACGTGAAGTTTCCACGTAAAGCGTGAACTTTGTGAACTCCGAAGAAATAAACAAGAGACTTTAGCAACTTTGTGAGTCACAATTGAAACGGCGCTTCTTTCATTATTAATTTGTATTTCATCACCTTGAGAGGCGCTTTGGAGGAAAGTCCCGGGTTCGGCTGCGCATCGTCGGGAAGTTACCGAGTCGTTGTCGCCCCCCCCCCCCCCCCCCCCCCTCCCCCCCCGTGGGACTCGTTTCTACCGCAGACGACGATGGCGACAGAAGTCACATCAAGCTCAGGTTCAACTCCCGACAATAGATCAAAATCTCACCTCCTCACTACGGATCCTTGCTTTTCCTGCGTCCTTGGAACAAAATAAAAAAGAGAGAAGAAGAAGAAGCTCTGGCATGGGGGGGGGGGGTTGGGGTGGGGGGGGGGGCAAATGGAAACAGATGCTCATTGTTCCAGGAGCGAAGAAAAAACTGCAGCGGAGGACGTGAGACGGTTACGTAACAATAAAGACGCACTCGCGTTTTATTTATTTAGTTATTTTTAAAAGTGCCAACTTCCCGAACCCGGCTAACGATTCAAACACGCTAATGCTAATCGCACCTACGTCGCTGTAGCTTGAGGGGTGTTTTGGGGAACTTCTGACACCAAGATGTGTTGAAGTAATGGATTACAGTTACTCTGATTGTTACGATTTTGCAGGTGTTTCTACTTTTTTTTATGTGATTTCAGTCGTATTTAGATCCGCTAATCTTCTCCGCTGCTGCCGAGAAATAGAATAAGTCACTAGAAATACTCACGTTACTGCAATTAAATAGTATTTTTGGATACTTTTGTGAGTATATGTTCAAGCCTGTAAGTTTGTTTCCACCGTGTGGCTGACTTTTATTGAAGTAATGGATTACAAAAACTCACATTATTGAAATTTAGCATCAATTATCAAGTTTTTTCTACTTTTTTTGGTATTTTATGTCATTTTTATTTGTAGTTTAGATCTGGTCATATCTAACATAATTCTAATATATATAACGACAAATAATCGATAAAATTGTGTTTTATTTTTGGTGTGGGGGGATTTGTCTTAAGTATTTTTATGTGTGTTAAGTATTTTTATTTGACCTATATATATATATATATATATATATATATATCAAATATATGTCAAATAAAAACACTTAAAAGACAAATTTTCCCCAAAATAAAAAATACAATGTTATTGAGAGAGAGTTCTCCACAGTTCTATAGAGTTCTCTAGAGTTCCCCAGAGTTCTCTAGAGCTCTCCACAGTTCTCCAGAGTTCTTCACGGTTCTCTAGAGTGCTCCACAGTTCTATAGAGTTCTCTAGAGCTCTCCACAGTTCTCCAGAGTTCTTCACGGTTCTCTAGAGTGCTCCACAGTTCTATAGAGTTCTCTAGAGTTCTCCACAGTTCTCTAGAGCTCTCCACGGTTCTCTAGAGTTCTCCACAGTTCTATAGAGTTCTCTAGAGCTCTCCACAGTTCTCTAGAGTTCTCCACAGTTCTATAGAGTTCTCTAGAGCTCTCCACAGTTCTCTAGAGTTCTCCACAGTTCTCCACAGTTCTCTAGACGTGTGCACGATGACAGGATTCACTGCAGCACAATAATCAGTGCATCTTCATCAAAGCGGTGGCTCTCCTCCTCCTCTTCCTCCTCCTCTTCCTCCTCCTCCTCTTCCTCCTCCTCCTCCTCCTCTTCCTCCTCCTCCTCCTCCTCCTCCTCCTCCTCCTCCTCCTCCTCCTCTTCCTCCTCCTCCTCCTCCTCTTCCTCCTCATCCTCCTCTGTAAACACTTTGTGAGCCGGGAGATTCCAGCGGCTCAGCGGGGGGTCCCGAGGTGGTGGTGGGGGGTTGGGGGGGGTGTGTAGGGGTGTAGGGGGGGTCATGGAGAGTTCACCGCCAGGAGAGTCTCGGCAGCAGACGGAGGAGGAACCAGCCGTAAACAAACAAGCGGCTTCAGAGACGCAGGCGGGAGGGAAACAGGCGGGGAACCAGCAACTCGGCAACACGACTTGGAAACCTGAGAGCTCGGTGGTTTTCCAACCCGGGGTCCAGGACTACTCTCCGTAGGGGAGTGGGGGGGGGGGGGGAGGTGAAGGGGGGGGTCGGACCGAGGAGGTGGTCGAGAAACCTTCAAACACGTCAGGAGAAGCGGGGGAAAGTACCGGCGGCTTTCAGGAGCTTCAACATGTTTCCTGTGGAAAGAAAAGCTTCGGTTCCAGTCTGTTTCCATGGAAACGGCACTGGAAATGATGTAGTGAGCATGTTGGGCCACTAGTTGGTGCTCTTTGCTGCCTTTCGCCAATGAACGTTGGAGGAAGGCTTTGTTTTTGTCTGTTTATTTATTTATTGGTTTATATGAATTTGTTGTAACTCACCACAATTTGCATGAAATCTTCAGGCGTTAATGTCTAAACGTTTCCGAATGAATCCGGGAAAAAAAAAAAAAAGTTCCCATACAAAGCAGATGAGAGGCTCCTCATGGGGGACATCAAAGGAGATCAAAGGAGATCAGCGCCTGTGGCCACGGAGACGCTCCCCGCTCAATGTTTCACACTGTAGCGACCTGACAGGTGACTCAGCGTTGGTATGAGCTAACGGCTATCATGCTAGCGATGCTAACTCGGTTCTGTGAACAAGTGTGGCGTTGGCGAGTCGGCGCTCTACCGAGTGTAGCTCTAGGTTTTCCTGCTGAAGCCACACAACAGAGAAGAAGAAATACCATGACGACATGTCGGGTTCAGATTGTGACGATGAAAGAAGGTAACGGTGAGTTTAATTTAATTACATTTTTTGCGTCGCATAAAGCGAGAATTAATATTTGACATAAACGAGTTTCCCGTTCCGTTTAAGTGGAGGGAAAGAAATTAAATGTCGTAACTCAGCGTTAACTTTCAACAAAGCTGTAAAAATACAGAACGGTTCAAGGCCGCAGCTCAACAGAAGGAAATATCACTTTGAACATTTATGCTTTTTCTTTTTCAGGTTTACTCTGGATTATTCCATAGAATTTGTCATAAAAGCACAAATGACTCAGCTTCAAGTGCCGGGATAAAGAAATAAAATAGTTAATTATGTGAGTCTGAACTCTGTGTGTGAATAAAACCAACGTTCAATGACTCTGGTACAACGGGTAATAATAGATTGTAAAGAATTAAAGATCTAATGTAGAATTTTCTTTTATCGACTCCGAATGTGGAGATAAAAAGTTTTCTCACGTTCGTTTCACACTTGAGACGAAGTACGATAAATGTAGATATTTATTATTCAGTAAGTATATATATATATATATATATATATCCTTTAATGTTAACTTGTTCAATTCTATCTCTATGGTTTTCAACGATTCCTTCAGGTTTCCTCCGGAGCAAAATAAATTAGTGTTATTTTAGTAACATTTCAGTGCGTCTCTTACTGTGAAAATATCATTAATATTAAGTAAAAATAACTTTGGTCCCAGTACTGAACCTTGTGGAACTCCACACTTTATTAGTTTTTTTCACTTTATTTTAAACCTATTATTGTTGTGTAACATTTAACTTGCAATATTTTCTATTAACTTATCCATTTTTACAAACTGGGACTAGTTTGACTTTTTTCATCTAATCTGGGAAAAAAAAATACCTGTTAGAAGTTATTTGTTATAAATAATATAATACATTTAACACTTCACATACACAACAAAATGACTTCTTTTAAGTATTTTTCCTTGACGATTTTAAAAGAGTTAAAAAAAGATTATGCAGAAAAAAATTCTGTATTTGGAAAAGAAAAAGTTCCAGAAGTATCCAGATTGTGTATTTAGGGCTCGTTGCCATGGCAACCATTTCAAGACAACAACGTGGAGCTTCCGCCGTCTTTTGGGGTCCGTTTCCACGACGACGGGGATCAGAGCCGCTGGAAAAACACTCCGTCACCATAGAATTGATGAAAATGGAACATTTTGAAAACACTGTCACCATAGAAACAATGAAAACGCAACTTTTTGAAAACTGTCACCATAGAGATGATAAACGCAACTTTTTGAAAACACTCACCATAGAAACAATGAAAACGGAACATTTTCAAAACACTCCAGAAGCATAGATACAATGAAAATAAAACTTTTTGAAAACACTATCGCCATATAAACAATGAAAACAACTTTTTGAAAACATTCCAGCACCATAGAAACAATGGAAACAAAACTTTTTGAAAACACTGTCGCCATATAAACAATGAAAACAAAACTTTTTGAAAACACTCCATCACCATAGAAGCAATGAAAACAAAACTTTTTGAAAACACAACTTTTTGAAAACACTGTCACCATAGAAACAATGAAAACAACTTTTTGAATACACTCCAGCACCAGAGAAACAATGAAAACAAAACTTTTGGAAAACACTCCAGCGCAATAGATACAATGAAAACGCAGCTTTTTGAAAACACCGTCACCAGATAAACAATGAAAACACAAGTTTTCTGCTCTCCCTGCTAATTAATAACTAGTAACTAGTTGTCGCTGGACAGTAAGAGCAGTATTGGCCTCCAGACTGGACACGTGGAAATACGGAGCTTTTCAGAAACGAAAATGTAAAAAAAAAAAAAAAAGCGACGTGTCGTCACCAGAAAGGTCGTCAATGAAGTTTTGTCCAGATCAATACGACTTAATTACAATAATCTGCAGCTTTCCTGGTGGTTTAAGATGTGAATCGACGCCGTGAAGCTCCTCGTGCGTGACGTTCGTCTGTTTCCTCCTCGCGCCGCTTTTACTTTGGCTTCTTTATTTTATTTTTTCATATAAAAAAAAAAAAGAAGTCTTTTTGCACAAAAGTTTGCCTGCGAGCGGCTTTGTAACGGAACGACTTCCAGCAGAGCCTCCGCCGCAAAATATCTTCCTGTTTGCTGGATTTATTATTCAGTGTGTGTGTGTGTGTGTGTGTGTGTGTGTGTGTGTGTGTGTGTGTGTGTGTGTGTGTGTGTGTGTGTGTGTGTGTGTGTGTGTGTGTGTGTGTGTGTGTGTGTGTGTGTGTGTGTGTGTGTGTGTGTGTGTGTGTGTGTGTGTGTGCACCACAGACTAAAAATAGAGGCCGTCCCTGAAACTCCGGCTGTGACTGACAGCATTCCTGCGACTGGCACGCAAAGACGACCCACTTCCTCCTTTCTTAAAACACCATGTGGAGTCATGTCACACACACACACACACACACACACACACACACACACACACACACACACACACACACACACACACAGTCCAGCGTCCGTTCTCTTTCCTCGACCTTTTTTTAAAATTTTATTTGCCTCCTCTCGTCCTTTCAAGCGAAACTCCCGGTCGCCACGTTGGTAACCAGCAGTTCTGCACATGCTCAGTAGAGCCAGTCGGGACCAGGTTTCCTCCGTGGCGTCACGACGCCCAGTTTATGTTCTCCTGGACTTGGTGCTTTTATTTTGACAGTCGCCGTGATAACGATTCAACTTGGTACTTTTATTTTGACAGTCGCCGTGATAACGATCCAACTTTGTACTTTTATTTTGACAGTCGCCGTAATAACGATCCAACTTTGCACTTTTATTTTGACAGTCGCCGTAATAACGATCCAACTTTGTACTTTTATTTTGACAGTGAACATAATAACAATCCAACTTGGTAGTTTTATTTTGAAAGTCAATGTAATAACAATTCAACTTGGTACTTTAATTTTGATGGTCACCATGATAACAATCCAACTTAGTAGTTTTATTTTGATAGTCAACGTAATAGCAATCCAACTTAGCAGTTTTATTTTGATAGTCACCGTAATAGCAATCCAACTTAGTAGTTTTATTTTGATAGTCAACGTAATAACAATCCAACTTGGTAGTTTTATTTTTAAAGTTAACGTAATAACAATCCAACTTGGTAGTTTTATTTTGAAAGTCAATGTAATAACAATTCAACTTGGTAGTTTTATTTTGACAGTCGCCGTAATAACAATCCAACTTGGTACTTTTATTTTGACAGTCGCCGTAATAACAATCTAATTTAGTAGTTTTATTTTGATAGTCAACGTAATAGCAATCTAACTTAGTAGTTTTATTTTGATAGTCACTGTAATAGCAATCCAACTTGGTAGTTTTATTTTGACAGTCACCATAATAACAATCCAACTTAGTACTTTTTACATCGTTTTCATAAAGTGTGAACGTGGAACCCTTGAGCAACGACAACGACAAACCCAGTGCGTTTTCATTTGAGCCGTCGCCATGGAAACGAGGCCGCCGCCCATCCCAAGCCGGTCAGAGCGGGTCTGCGTGGAGCGTCTGGGAGGGAAAACCTCCGAAAGCCACCGATTCCTGCCCCCCCCCCCCTCCCCGGAGGGTGGAGTCGCCCCCCCCCCCCCCCCGATCTGTGGCTTCTGATCTTAACGAGGGAAAACCATCCCATAATGAGCCCAGACGTTTCCACCGCAGCCTCCCCGGCTCGCTCTCTTTTCTGCACCGCATCAATGTGTGCTGGAGTTATTACATGAGGTTTACCCCCCCTACAGCCCCCCCCCCCCCGCCAGGCCCCCCGCCGCCATGCCAGTGACACAGTGAGCGGGAACAGCTGAGAGCAGCGACGGGAAGAAACCGCTGACGCTCCGAGCAGCGAGAGGAATGTGGCGGTTCTCTCCAGGTCCAGCTCGCTAACGCCGCTCGCTAACGCCGCTCGCTAGTACCGCTCGCTAGTACCGCTCGCTAGTACCGCTCGCTAACGCCGCCAGCATTCCAGAGCAGTCGATGTCGGAGGCCGAAATAAACTCCGGTTTAGACGAAGCTCCAGATCTGAACGTGAACACAAACTCTGTCGCCTGAGAAGAAAACTCTATTATCTGATGTTAGAGGAGGAAGATGCTCTATAATCTGGTGTTGGAGGAGGGAGATGCTCTATAATCCGGATTTGAGGAGGAAGATGCTCTATAATCTGACGTTAGAGGTGGAAGATGCTCTGTAATCTGGTGTTAGAGGAGGACGGTGCTCTATAATCTGGTGTTGGAGGAGGAAGATGCTCTATAATTTGGATTTGAGGAGGAAGATGCTCTATAATCTGTTGTTTGGGGAGGAAGATGCTCTATGATCTGACGTTAGAGGTGGAAGATGCTCTGTAATCTGGTGTTAGAGGAGGACGGTGCTCTATAATCTGGTGTTGGAGGAGGAAGATGCTCTATAATTTGGATTTGAGGAGGAAGATGCTCTATAATCTGTTGTTTGAGGAGGAAGATGCTCTATAATCTGGATTTGAGGAGGAAGATGCTCTATAATCTGACGTTAGAGGTGGAAGATGCTCTATAATCTGGTGTTGGAGGAGGAAGATGCTCTATAATCTGGATTTGAGGAGGAAGATGCTCTATAATCTGGTGTTAGAGGAGGAAGATGCTCTATAATCTGACGTTAGAGGTGGAAGATGCTCTGTAATCTGGTGTTCGAGGAGGAAGATGCTCTATAATCTCATGTTAGAGGAGGAAGATGCTCTACAATCCCAGGTGTAACAGAGACTGCTGCCCTGCTCGTGGGCTGCGGAGGAGAGCTGATCGTCGGCAGACGAATAACTCCGAACTCCAGCAGACTTTTTTTTTTTCTCTCAGGAAGCCAGAAAAAGAGTCGTTGATGACGAGGATCTAAAAATAGAGCGAAGCAGCCGAAGACCGGAGCCTCGGTGTCTCGCGGCAGAAGATCCTGTTCGACGAGGGGCTGAAGCTCAACTTCCCTCCAGACGACGGGATCGTTTTCCCGCCGCGGCGTCGACCCGGCAGTCGTGACGTCTCGCGTTGGAGGGAGAGAGAGGCTGCAGCCGGTGTTACGCCGAGATCTGCATCCCGCAGCACGTTGTGCCCCCTGCTTCCCCTTTGATCCTCCCACCATTAGACTATTTCCCCTTTGATCCTCCCACCATTAGAATATGGGATCATAGGAGCTGCGTTCAGAATCTGCTGTGTCTGTGTGAGCTGGACTGGCTCCGCCCACACACACGTCCATCTATGAGGAAGATGGAGGAAGTACTTCTTCCTCTCGTGGCGCCATGTGCCGGAGCAGAGATGCCTGGTTGTGGGAGGAGTCAAAGGGTGGAGGAGCCTACCTTGATTGTGATTTGCTGAACCCCCCCAATGACATCATATAGGGTTTGATTTCTGATTGGCTGCTTGGAGCAACACACTTTTTAAAAGCTGCACTTTTATGCACCTTAAAGTCACAAAGACAAAGTGAGTTTAAATTATCGTTTGAGTTTTCCCTTCATTTATTTGTTGATTTGATCGTGACGGTGCGAATTAATGTGCAGACCTTCGATTCACGGCCTTATTTTAAATATATTACCACGATGTGAGCGAGGCTTTGTTTTCTCATGCAGCATTAATGTAAATAAAACCTTAATGTAAATAGAACGTTAACGTAAATGAAGTGTTGGCGTGAATAAAGACCAGAGATCAAAGCAGAATATGTTGAATTTGTCCTCTATAGATTCAAATCATATATTTATTCAGTTTTTCTTTTGAAGTGACTGAAGAGAAAAACTCATCTTATTATTGAAACCAAATTAATATTCAGACTGAAACCATTTTGATTTCTACTTTTGATTTTATCTATCTATCTAGCTATCTAGCTATCTAGCTATCTAGCTATCTTTTTATTTTGTATTTACTTTTGTATTTCTTTCTTTATATATTTATTTATGTATTTAGTTTCAATAAAACCAAATCCAATTAAAAGAAAATACATTTAAAACATTTAAAAAAAAATAAAACTACTAAGTTAGATTGTTGTTACGGTGTGTGTGTGTGTGTGTGAGTGTGTGTGTGTGTGTGTGTGTGAGATTCTCCTCCTGGCTTCAGGTGCTTTATTTATTTGTTTATTTATTTATTTGTTTATGTATTGAGTGTCTGGTCTCAGTTAATTAGAACAAACCTCGTTAGCTCACCTCCGGTGTTGTTGCTGCTCACGCTAATGATCCAGGTGAAAAGTTGCCTCGCAAATAAGTTGTTGTTGTTGTTGTTGTTTATCTGAGCAGCTTTGAGTTTGGATGTTTTCTCGTCCTGATTCAAGCTTCTGGCGCTCGTTTGTTTATTGTTTTGGTTAAATATTGTGGAGGATTGTTAAACAACACCACAAGTCATGGAGACACACACTGACTGAGGAGTGACGGAGGACTGACGGAGGAGTGACGGAGGAGGGACGGAGGAGTGACGGAGGACTGACGGCGGAGTGATGGAGGTCTGACGGGGAAGTGACGGAGGAGTGACAGAGGAGAGGCAGAGGACTGACGGAGGAGGGACAGAGGAGTGATGGAGGAGTGACGCAGGAGTGATGGAGGAGTGACGGAGGATTGATGGAGGAGTGACGGAGGTCTGATGGAGGAGTGACGGAGGACTGATGGAGGAGTGACGAAGGACTGACGGAGGAACGACGGAGGACTGATGGAGGACTGACGGAGGACTGACGGAGGAGTGACGGAGGAGTGACAGAGGAGTGACGGAGGACTGACGGAGGAGTGATGGAGAACTGACGGAGGAGTGACGGAGGACTGACAGAGGAGTGATGGAGGAGTGACGGAGGACTGACGGAGGAGTGACGGAGGACAGGCTGCTGGGAGTGTGTGAGCCGCGGTGCGTTCAGGCGACGCCTCACGCCGTCAGAATAATCTAAACTGAACTGAGAGCATCTGAGCACCTGGAAACTGCTGAGTCAGCGAAAGTTGCTTTCTCAATTTAGTAACTAGAACCAATCCAGACCCACGAACACCAGATTATAGAGCATCTTCCTCCTCTAGCACCAGATTATAGAGCATCTTCCTCCTCTAACACCAGATTATAGAGCATCTTCCTCCTCTAACACCAGATTATAGAGCATCTTCCTCCTCTAACACCAGATTATAGAGCATCTTCCTCCTCTAACACCAGATTATAGAGCATCTTCCTCTAACTGATCCCAATACTTTCTCAGTTATTGTCACCTGCATGGATATATGGATGGATGATGGATGATGGATGAATATGTTGTGTCAACAGTTTGTTTGTCTTCATTTAATTCCACATTTATTTACACACTTGGACATTAAATTTGTCTTTAATGTGTTCATACGCGTTAAAAATCAACATGAATAAAAACATTTCATTATTTCTGGGTCTCTGCTCCGGGTCCATTCAGACTCCACTCCAGGTCCGGTAGACTCCAGCTCCAGGTCCAATTAGACTCCACTCCGGTCCGTTTATATTCCACTTCGGTCCAGTCGGTTATCCGCTCCGCTCCGGTCCAGTAGACTCTACTCCGGGTCCATTTAGACTCCACTCCAGGTCCAATTAGACTCCGCTCCGGTCCATTTAGACTCCACTCCAGGTCCAATTATACTCCGCTCCAGGTCCGGTAGACTCCAGCTCCAGGTCCAATTAGACTCCGCTCCAGGTCCATTTAGACTCCACTCCAGGTCCAATTATACTCCGCTCCAGGTCCGGTAGACTCCAGCTCCAGGTCCAATTAGACTCCACTCCGGGCCGTTTATATTCCACTCCGGTCCAGTCGGTTCTCCGCTCCACTTCGGTCCAGTAGACTCCACTCCGGGTCCATTTAGACTCCACTCCGGTCCGTTTAGACTCCACTCCGGTCCATTTAGACTCCACTCCAGGTCCATTCAGACGCCACTCCCATTTAGACTCCAGCTCCAGGTCCAATTAGACTCCACTCCGGTCCGTTTACATTCCCCTCCGGTCCAGTTGGTTCTCCGCTCCGCTCCGGTCCAGTAAAGTCTGCTCCGGGTCCATTTAGACTCCACTCCGGTCCGTTTAGACTCCACTCCGGTCCGTTTACATTCCGCTCCGGTCCAGTCGGCGCTCCGCTCCGCTCCGGTCCAGTCGGCGCTCCGCTCCGGTCCCGTGTAGCCGCCGCTCCGCGCCGCTCCAGGTCTTGCGCCCCTCCGGCTCCAGCTGCTGCAGCGGGTCCGGTGCAGCGTCTCCGCTCGCGCTCGCCTCCAGTCCGGCTGCAGCTCGACTTGTCCGCGCGGCGCGTTGGATGAAGCTCAGCGGGAACCGACCACCGGGACGCCGACACGACCAGCGCGCCAGACCCCCGACCAGACCCCCGATCCGCCTTGCCCCCCCCCCCAACGCAGATCCACGCGCCTGCACGCACACGCACGCGCGCGGAGTTAGATTTTTTCTTTTTTCGGGGGGGCGCGCATCTCGCTTCTCCTTGAAGTGATCCTGCTTTTTCTTTTTCCCCCCGCGGAGGGAAGGAGCCCGGCTGCAGGAGGAGGAGGTGCAGCAGCAGGAGGAGGAGGAGGAGGTGCGGAGCCAGACCTAGACCCCCGTCATGGAGCTACCGGTCCGGTCCGGGACGCGCCGGCTGCGAGACGCGCGCGGAGCCGCCGCCGCCGCCGCCGCCGCTGGAGCGCCGCTGTGAGGGAAGCGGCGCGTGCAGCCGAGCCCCGCACACCGTCTTTGTGTGAGTTTGTGTTTGCGGGGCCTCTCCGGAGGAGGAGCAGCAAGGAGGAGCAGCAGCAGGAGCAGCAAGGAGGAGCAGCGGGAGGCTCAGACGCACACTTCGCTCCGGGATCCGGGTGAGTAGCCGTTAAAGCGCGCGACGCGTTCGGGACGCGGATCGATCGGCTTGATCGGGAACCAGAAGCGGCTCTGCTGCACTTTTTCTTTTTTCTTTCTTTCTTTTTTTTTATTTTTGTGGGGGGGGGGGGGGGGGGGTAGACGGGGGTGGGGGGGGGGGGGGGGGGGTGTTGTGATGTCGAGCCGTGATGAAGAATCTTCATCATCTTCACTTTCAACCAAATTCTGCTTTTTTTTTTTCTTCTTCTTCTCTGGACGTTTGTTCTCTTGAAATGTTGATTTTTTTTTTTTCCTAAGATAGTCCTAAACGGCGTGCACACACACACACACACACACACACACACACACACACACACACACACACCCAGCAGGAGCAGCACTTCACGTCACTTTCCGTCTCCAGTCACTTCTCTTCTTCGTTCTGCGGCGATAAAATAAGATCATTTCACAGGGCATGTATAATTCACAGGGCCGAGGCAGCCATGTGTGATGATGGGGGGGCACGCACACACACACACACACACACACACACACACACACACACACACACACAGAGTTTATACAGGCTGGAGGAACCATGTCTGATTCTCACGTGAAGCTCTCAGATGCTGGCTCTCTCTCTCTCTCACACACACACACACACACACACACACACACACACACACACACACACACACACACACACACACACACACACACACACACACACACACACACGCACACACACACACACACAGAGGAACCTGAAGGTTAAACCTGATGCTTTGCGGCGGTGATGCCGCCGCCGTGACGTTACATAAGACGTATAGGAGGAAGTTGGGGAACCTGACAGGAAGTGGTTCCTCCTTACGTAACCCCCCGCCCCCCCCCCAGGAGACGTATGGACTCCTTCACTTTAAATTTTATTTTGTGGGTCACCACGCCGTTATGTAAGCTGGCGGCTGCAGGGAGGCTCCCCGGAAACTCCTGGGGAAGCGGGTGGAGGTGGAGGTGGTGGTGGTGGTGGTGGTGGTGGTGGTGGAGGTGGGGGGGGGGGTTCTGATGATCCTCCTGGTTCCGGTCCGAGGCCCTCCTCCACCAGGCCCGGAGGTTTTTCAGCTCCTCGTTCCTGGTTAAAGACGCACAAACACTTTCTTTTGTCCAGTTTTTCATTGTTTTTTTTATTTATTTATTTATTTATTAAAATTTTTGGTTCCCCGATTTGTGAGTTTTGGGTTTTTTTTTTGAGCGTCCGGCGGCTTCGTCGCCACGTCTCCCACGGTTGTAGTTTTCAATCTGCAGCGAGCCGGCGCTCCACCCGGCACTGCAACCTTTTGACGGATCAAAGCCGTCTTCCTGCGCTTGGCGGCTTTGATCCTCGGTACGTGGAGAAGCGCTGCAGTTCTGAGGCTGAACCTGGGTTTTGTTTTATTATTATTGTTATTCCTGCAATATTTGGGATTTAAAGGCGTCCGACGGCTCAGTTTTGCAGGTTTTGATGTCGATCTGTGGCCACGAGAGCCGAGTTCCTGGTGTTGCAGCGTTTTATTTACCGGAGGAAGAAGTGCTTTTATCTCTAAATGTGCATTTTTATTGTGGGGTTTTTTTGTTTTGTTTTGTTTTTGTGGAATTTCCTGGAGAGAGAGGAAGAAAAAAAAAAAGACATTTAATGGCTCAGTTTTGCCTTTTTGTTGGTTTCCTGTCAGTTCGTGGCGCCGAGATCAAGGAATTTTGTCGCGTTAAAGTTTAACGCCTGGACTTCATGAAGCGTTACAAAACCGCTTGAACGCGTCGAAAAGCAAAATACGCTTTCTCCGTATTGTTTTTATGGTTTCGTTTCACTGTTTTCCATCATTTGCTGAGGTTTTTCCTTCTTTTAACAAAAAATTTTTTTTTTTAAATCCTGCTAATTTGCCCAAATTAGAGACTTCGAATGTGTGAATGAATTTTTAATTTGAAAATGTTTCATTAATGGTCATTTAGGGCTGAAATTTAACTTTTCTACTCGTGAGATTATGTGTGAATTACATCTAAATGCTGGACTTTATCAAACAAGCCAAACTGTGTGAAATTAGTATTAAAAAAAAAAAATTTTTTGTGATGGTTTCATGTTAAAATTTTATCTTTTATTTTTGCAAGTGGAAGACGATCTTCATATTTTTAAAAATATGTATTTTTTTAGTTCTAAATTAATGCTCAGCTGTGTGAAACGACATAAAAAACCATAATATTTAATTTGTGTTGAATTAAAAAAAAAATTCTTGAATGGCTTGAATAGTTTTTTTTACATTTTCAAAGAATTTTACTGTAAAACGAGCGATTTGTGGCTCCAGGAGACGAACGAGTGACATTTTCTCCTGCTAATCTTTAATTAAAACCTCCATCAGTGTAAAATCAGATTTTCTGTGACACTTTGATGACTTTGTCATTTAAAAAAAATTTTTTTTTAGTTCATGTCAAGTTTCCTGAGTCGATGTAAATTCAGTCGCAGTGAATCAACCGTCAGTCTGGATCCTGTAAACACGTTTAAATCAACACGTTTTTGTTTGGTCATATTTAGAATTTTGTGTGTGTGTGATTTTGTGATGTTTTAGAGAAATTAGCGGCTCTGAGAGCTCGGCATCGTCACACTAAAACCATTAAAAAGCTAAAAATGACCAGTGAGTGAGAGGAAAAGTGCTTTTCTCAGCTGCTGCATTCGGAAGGCAGCAAGAAAGAAAAAAAAAAAAAAGAAAAGAAAAATCCACAAAATGTCAGCTGTGGCCTCGTCCAGGCTGCCGCTGCTCCAGACCGGCTGCACGGCGTTCAGCTGCTTTTTTCTACTTTTTACAGTTTATTTTCTTCTTCTAATGGATCAAACTTCTTGTTTTTTAAAAAAAAAATGTATGTTTCACACAAATCCACAACAGATTTCCCGCTCGACAAACAAGACGTGGTGAAATATCTACCAAATTAAGAGCGCTGACTGTGAAACGCCTCAAAAAATGTGGAATATTTTCGGATTGTTGAAGATATTTTTGTGTTTTTATGTTAAAAAAAACAAAAAAAATCTGCATTAATTTGTATTTTCCGCAGTTTTGTGGGGGATTTCTTTATTCTAGACGACGACACACGAGCCCAGCTTCACATTTCGTGTATTTTTTATTTTTTATTTTTCAAATTTTCTGGGAGAAAATCTTTGCAGCGGTTTGTTTCCTCGGCAGTTTCTGGAGGTTTTCGCTGTTCGAGACACGAGATGAGCCGTTCCTCACATTTCCTCGGGTCTCAGGAGCACAAATTGATGCATTTTTTTTTTTTTTTTTTTTAATATTTCCTTCATTTCGTGTGGGGAGTTCTATTTTCCAGACGATGTCAGATGAGCCCATTCTCACATTTAGTGTAATTTAATTTTTTTTTAACGAGAAATTGCTTCATTTTTCCTGCAGTTCTTGTGGATTTCTTTATTCGAGACGACATCAGATGAACCCATATTCACATTTTCTCTGGCTTCATGGGGAGAAATGGGTGCATTTATGGTTTTATTGGGGGGGGGGGGGGGTGGGGGGGAGGGAGGGTTCTGACGACAATTCTCTGGTATTCACAGGATTCGTGTTCGACACGACGAAACCCTCCTGCATGCTAATTAATTTGACAATTTAAGGCTTCAGTTTGGCTCATTTTCTCCTGTTTTACAGCTCCTTTTACACGTGTGTGTGTGTGTGTGTGTGTGTGTGTGTGTGTGTGTGTGTGTGTGTGTGTGTGTGTGTGTGTGTGTTCCCGGGTGAATGTGTCCGTGTGAACGTTTGCGGACAGAAAACAATAAAAGTGTTAAATCGGCTGGCGGGAGACGAAGGAAACGGCTTCGCTGGAAAAATTTGGTCGGGAGAGAAACAAAGAAGAAGAAAGCAAAAAAAAAAATGGTGTCACCTCTTGAAACAAGTGGCGGGACGGCGGGGGGGACAAATGGTGTGCCCCCCCCCCCCCCCTGCTGCTCCTGCTCGGGTCCATTTGTCGGCGTTGTCTGATGAGGAAGTTTCATCTCGTCTGACTGGTTCCAGACCAGTCCAGTGTGAATTCTAGCGGCTTTTTGTAACGACGGATTTCCATATCAAAGTGTCTGCATTTCAATGGGGACAAGTCCAGCTACCAGCCCCCCCCCCCGACCCCCCCTACAACCCCCCCGCCCCCTCCCCCTTCCTCAGGGGGAGGAGGATCGTTTCTGAAGAGAGGCGCCTGAAAATGTTTTTGTTTTTTTTTAAACATGTGGTCCCAGAGTGGGGAAATGCTAAAACTCCGTCCACACCAGAACCTGGTTCTCCTGAACCAGATGTCTCTGGCCTGTCGTCCACACCAGGAACCTGGTTCTCCTGAACCAGATGTTTCTGGCCTGTCGTCCACACCAGGAACCTGGTTCTCCTGAACCAGATGTTTCTGGTCCGTCGTCCACACCAGGAACCTGGTTCACCTGAACCAGATGTTTCTGGCCTGTCGTCCACACCAGGAACCTGGTTCACCTGAACCAGATGTTTCTGGTCTGTCGTCCACACCAGGAACCTGGTTCTCCTGAACCAGATGTTTCTGGCCTGTCGTCCACACCAGAACCTGGTTCTCCTGAACCAGATGTTTCTGGCCTGTCGTCCACACCAGGAACCTGGTTCTCCTGAACCAGATGTTTCTGGTCTGTCGTCCACACCAGGAACCTGGTTCTCCTGAACCAGATGTTTCTGGTCTGTCGTCCACACCAGGAACCTGGTTCTCCTGAACCAGATGCTTCTGGTCTGCCGTCCACACCAGGAACCTGGTTCTCCTGAACCAGATGTTTTTGGTCTGCCGTCCACACCAGGAACCTGGTTCTCCTGAACCAGATGTTTCTGACCTGTCGTCCACACCAGGAACCTGGTTCTCCTGAACCAGATGTTTCTGACCTGTCGTCCACACCAGGAACCTGGTTCTCCTGAACCAGATGTTTCTAGTCCGTCGTCCACACCAGGAACCTGGTTCACCTGAACCAGATGTTTCTGGTCTGTCGTCCACACCAGGAACCCGGTTCTCCTGAACCAGATGTTTCTGGCCTGTCGTCCACACCAGGAACCTGGTTCTCCTGAACCAGATGTTTCTGGCCTGTCGTCCACACCAGGAACCTGGTTCTCCTGAACCAGATGTTTCTGGTCTGTCGTCCACACCAGGAACCTGGTTCTCCTGAACCAGATGTTTCTGGCCTGTCGTCCACACCAGGAACCTGGTTCACCTGAACCAGATGTTTCTGGTCCGTCGTCCACACCAGGAACCTGGTTCACCTGAACCAGATGTTTCTGGCCTGTCGTCCACACCAGGAACCTGGTTCTCCTGAACCAGATGTTTCTGGCCTGTCGTCCACACCAGAAACATCTGGTTCACCTGAACCAGGAACCTGGTTCTCCTGAACCAGGTGTTTCTGGTCTGTCGTCCACATGAGCCGGTTTTCGAAGCGTGAAAACAGTTTTTTTTTTGAAAACGGGTCCCAGAGTGGGGAGATTGTAGAACCCCGGCTCGACTGAAACTAGTTTCAGTCTAGATTTGGACTCTACTATGAACCGGTTCTTTGCTTAATTCGTTTTCTAGATTCAGCCTGAAACTACGACGAGTGTTTGTCTCGGGTAAAAACTATTTGCTCCACTTTGGAACCGGTTTTATTTCTTTTAGGTCTTGTTGGATTTTGGACGGGTTTACATGTGTTTCTAGACGAGGTTTCAAACCGGTTTTGCTGTAAAACGTTGAAGACGTCTCACGAGAGAAGCGGCAGATTGTTGGAATTTACGACGGTGTGAAATTCTCGTCGTCGTGTTTCGACTGAGAGGGAAATGTAGGAACGTATGAAGACGAGGATTTGATCTAGAATCCCGGTTCGGAGCGTTCAGATGCGGGAGGCGTCAGACTCCAGCGCCTCGCGGCGCCTGATTGTTTTTCCAAAGCAGAGACAATATTTGTTCCCGGTTCCGTGCAGCTGTCGCCCGTCGGAGGAAGAATTCGGCACGAGATGCTTTATTTTGACGGATTTCCTGGTTTGTCCTCCGTCGAGTCGGTTTGAGACGAAACGAGAAGGACAGAGGTTCTCTGCTGCAGAACCTCAGGGGAGGGGGGGGGGGGGGGGTAATAACACCGGCCAACCTGCCCCGGGGGGGGGGGGGGGGGGGGGCAGAAAGAGGCTGCACTCCAGCTCTGGTGGACGAGAGGAGACTGGTTTCACTCTGGATTCATTCTGGTTTCACTCTGGATTCATTCTGGTTTCACTCTGGATTCAATCTGGTTTAACTCTGGTTTATTTCTAGTTTCAATCTGGTTTTTATCTCGCCTCACTCTAAATTCATTCTGGTTTCATTCTGGATTGTTTCTGGTTTCACTGTGGATTCATTCTGATTTCTGGCTTTATTCTGGTTTTAATCTGGTCTCACTCTAGTTTCACTCTAAATTCATTCTGGTTTTATTCTTTTTTCACTCTGGATTCATTCTGTTTTCTGGCTTTATTCTGGTTTTAATCTGGCATCACTCTAGTTTCACTCTAAATTAATTCTGGTTTTATTCTCGTTTCAGTCTGGATTGTTTGTGGTTTCACTCTAAATTAATTCTGGTTTCACTCTGGATTCATTCTGGTTTCTGGTTTAATTCTGGCTTCAATCTAGTCTCACTCTTGTTTCACTCCAAATTCATTCTTGTTTAATTCTGGTTTCACTCTGGGATATTTCTGGGTTCATTTTGTATTCATTCTGGTTTCAATCTGATCTCACGCAAGTTTCACTCTAAATTCATTCTGGTGTCACTCTGGTTTGGATGAACTAAAACCGGGTCCGTTTTGTGTCTGATTTTATACTATTGAATCTAAATCTGGAGTGATTTTAAACTGATTTCATTTGGCATATGAACATGTTTCTAAAGACGTGTGACAGTCTGACTCACCGCACATTTACCACTTTTAAACTGGTTTGATTTTTAGTACAGATTAAATCTGAACCCGTGTCGAGCTAGTTTAAATGGCTTTAATCCACTTTTGGATGAAGCTTTGTTCCTGGTCTGGATGTGACGTTAAATCATTTGAAACTACATTGACTCCGGCTTTGAGCCAGATTTTATTACATTTTTTTTTCTCATTTTGTATTTAAATATAAAAGTATTTTTGATAAATGGATATTTTCTGGTATTTTGGCTTTAATTCAGACTGGTTTTAGATGTAAACGCCAGTCGGCCAGTGTGGGACCAGATTCCAGGCCTGGTTTTGATGCAGTTTTGTGCTGAAATGGGGATTGAAGCCGGTTTCACACCTGATTTATTCCGATGTGAACAGCAGGCCTTTAAGAATTTTAAGCAGAATTTAAGAGCAGAAGTCGTGAGAGATGGTGGGGGGGGGGGGGGGGGGGGGTGTAGGGGGGGTAAAGGGGGGGGGGTGGAGCTCACCTGTCGTCTTCACTCAGACTCTGTCAGCTGTTTTCTCGTTCGTTCCTCCGTGAGAAGAAGAAGAAGAATTGATCTCGTCTCGTCCACTTCCTGTTTCTCGTTTAAGATCTGAGCAGAACGACGACGCCTCAAAATCTCAAAATCTCAAAAAGCAGTTTGGTGGGTTTCCTTCTGGATTGACGTTTATTTAAAGTTTGTTTATTGTGGTTTTTGTTTTTTTTACATTTTTACAAAACTTCTGAACAAAATGTATTTATTGGTTAATATAATGGAGGAAGTGAACGGTAATAAATGTCCAGATTAACAGAACCTCTAAACATAAACATAATGAGAATAATAATAATAATAATTATAATAATAATAATTATAATAATAATAATGATAATAATGATAATAAGACAGGGAAGAGGTTCTAATTATTAAAAAATAACAATGATAATAATTTGATTCAGTTTTATGTCATAACTTGATGTTTGGTATTAAAGTACAGACGAGTTTTACTTTTATAGATTTTAATATAATCTGAGCTGAACTGGGACATTTTGTTTAACTAGTTTAGGCCTGAGCAACGTGGCAGGAGGTTTAGGCTGGGGTTGAGGTTTAAGTTTAGATTGAGGTTTAAGTTTAGATTGAGGTTTAGGCTGGGATTGAGGTTTAAGTTTAGATTGAGGTTTAGGCTGGGATTGTGGTTTAAGTTTAGGTTGAGGTTCAAGTTTAGGTTGAGGTTTAGGCTGGGGTTGAGGTTTAAGTTTAGATTGAGGTTTAAGTTTAGATTGAGGTTTAAGTTTAGATTGAGGTTTAGGCTGGGGTTGAGGTTTAAGTTTAGATTGAGGTTTAAGTTTAGATTGAGGTTTAGGCTGGGGTTGAGGTTTAAGTTTAGATTGAGGTTTAAGTTTAGATTGAGGTTTAGGCTGGGATTGAGGTTTAAGTTTAGATTGAGGTTTAGGCTGGGATTGTGGTTTAAGTTTAGGTTGAGGTTCAAGTTTAGGTTGAGGTTTAGGCTGGGGTTGTGGTTTAAGTTTAGATTGAGGTTTAGGCTGGGATTGTGGTTTAAGTTTAGGTTGAGGTTCAAGTTTAGGTTGAGGTTTAGGCTGGGATTGTGGTTTAAGTTTAGGTTGAGGTTCAAGTTTAGGTTGAGGTTTAGGTTTAGATGGAGGTTTAGGTTTAGATGCAGGTTTAAGTTAAGATTTAGGTTTAGGTTGAGGTTTAGGTTGAGGTTTAAGTGTAGATTGAGGTTTAAGTTTAGCTTGAGGTTTAAGTTTAGGTTTAAGTTTAGATTGAGGTTTAAGTTTAGCTTGAGGTTTAAGTTTAGCTTGAGGTTTAAGTTTAGGTTGAGGTTTAGGTTGAGGTTGAGGTTTAAGTTTAGATTGAGGTTTAAGTTTGTCTTGAGGTTTAAGTTTAGCTTGAGGTTTAAGTTTAGGTTGAGGTTTAGGTTGAGGTTGAGGTTTAAGTTCAGACTGTGGTTTAAGTTTAGACTGAGGTTTAAGTTTAGACTGAGGCTTAGCTCTCAGGTTTAAGGTTAGGTTTAGGGTTGAGTTTCCGTCTCCGCGCTGCTTTTCGTTCCGCAGCAGAACGAGAGGAAACAGTCGGCCGTCTGGAACAAAGTGGTTCCACACAGTTCTGATTTCAATCATCACGTTCCGTGGGGTTTCTGATCGATTCTAATTATTCGCCACTCGATTAGACGCGTTTTCTTTTTCGCCCGACGACTAAATGTTCCTTTAATCTTCAAAATAAGTTTCCTCTTATGAAGAAAATCCAAAAGGAGTTTTTTTTGTTTTGTTTTTTTCTGACGCTTCCTCTCATGGACATTTGCTCGGGATGCGCCGCCGCGCCTGCTGGTGATTTATCACGTTTCCAACAATGGCGGCGTGGCGAGGCAAGGCTCGGCGTGGCGAGGCAAGGCTCGGCGTGGGCGGCGAGGGCGACTGTGGGAAGTTTGTCGAGTCGAGAGAGAAAAGTGCGAGTGGAGAGGAAGTGGCGCCGTTTGGGTTCGTCAAGAAGCTGCTGAAGACGGAGAAACAACAGACGCTCTTCTGAGGAGCGTTTAGACTGCAGACGTACCGATACTGATACTGATACTGATACCGATACTGATCCTGATGCTGATACTGATACCGATACCGATACTGATACTGATACCGATACTGATCCTGATGCTGATACCGATACCGATACCGATGCTGATGCTGATACCGATACCGATGCTGATACCGATACCGATGCTGACACTGATACTGATATCGATGCTGATACCGATGCTGATACCGATACCGATGCTGATACAGATACTGATGCTGATACAGATACTGATGCTGATACCAGTGCCGATGCTGATTCCGATACCGATGCTGATGCTGATACCGATATCAATGCTGATATCGATACGATGCTGATACCAATGCTGATACCGATACCGATGCTGATACTGATACCGATACCGATGCTGATACCAATGCTGATACCGATACCGATGCTGATACCGATACCAATGCTGATACCGATACTGATACCGATACCAATACCATTGGCTGGGCCGATACTGACGTGGCTCCCAGATGTGACGTCTGCGATTTGGAGATTCTTGAATATACGACGACGGGCTGTAGATGATGTCCTGACAAAACATCGAGAAAGGTGGTTCATACATCGCCGGCAACTTTATCACCGGCAACTTCATCACCGGAGACGTTCAGTCCAGCGGAATTAGTCCGACGTGTTTTTCTGCTGTCAGACTTTCTCGTTTCCACTGAATAAATAAAAAAAACCGCTCATGTCCACCTGGTCCAGAGCTGCTATGAGCAGCCAGACCTGTAGGGGGCAGTGTGACGAGCAGCCATGACAGCCAATCGGCCCTGGGGGAAAAAAAAGTGTATTTATCATTCTAGAGCTGGCGTTTAAAACACTAAATCACGTTAAAGAAGGCGACGTGATGTTTTTTTAATTTTTTTTATTGATGTTTGATTTCTTTGTTCGACCTGGTTTAAACAACAAGAAAACAAGTCTTCGTTTCAGGAATGTTTCACGTTTACATGACAACGTCCTGAAAATGATGTCTGTTTACGTGGGAATGACGGGGAAATGATAAAAAAAATAAATAAATAAATAAAATTTGATGTGGTTTTCATGTCGGGCCACTAGTTGGTGCTGTTTGCTCTGTGGTGCCGGCGTTGCCATGGAGACGGAGCCCGAGCGTTTTCAAAAGAGTCGTCGAATCGAGCCCCGAAAAAATGACGTCTATCGGGACATTAAACACAAGTTGAAGCAGATTTTTTAGCTTTATTTTTCCCGGTTTCTCCGGGACTGCCCCCGAACGCCTCACTTTGTGTCGACCGCTACTAATGCTAACGCTAACGCTGATCAACTCAGAAACTAAAAGCCAGCGGAGATGATTTTTTTTCGAAATTCAAAAGTGCTGTTTAATGCGCGTAACGTCGTTCTGTCGAACTTACAAAAGGGAGTTAATTGTCTTTTTTTTTTCATTTTAACAAACAAGCTGCTCTGAAAACTACCTGTGCTAATGCTAAATATGAGCAATAATGGCGCCACAGGTTCACGTTTCACTGTTTGGCTTCACTGTTTATATTTTTCGAGGCTCGAGCCACAAGCTGAAGCAGGTTTTTTAGGTTTTCAGTATTTTTTTTTTGTGCCTCAGAACAACGAGGATCTCTGCCGCCGGCGCTTGTTAAAACCCAGATGGCCGATGTTTGGATCCGTCCTTGAACGCCTCTCAGCTCCTGAACAAACTGCTCACCTTAACCGACGCCGAAAAGCCGTGCGGACTCTTCGCTGGAGGATCTTTCTTTACTTTCAAACATTTCGAAACAACAGGAAGCCGCTCGCCTTGATTAGCGCCGGGGCGCCAGCTACAATCGCCGCACTCGGCGCCGGCTGTTTTATTTGACGGATGTTTGCAAGCCGTCCTTGAACGCCTCTCCAGAGTGATTGATGACTCACTCTGAATGGTCCTTGAACGCCTCTCAGACCAAGCTTTCGCTCCCGCTGCTGCTAAACAAGCTGCTAATGCTAATTGACCCTGAAGCCGCAAAGGCCTCTTTAATTTCACGCGCGTGCCGACAGACGGGCTGGTTGTCGAGCTTCACAAGCTTTTGGTGTCGCGCTGAGAGAAGGACGACCGTCAGACGCTGATTTATAACGTCTCGCATTTTAAAAAATTCTACAAATAGAACCAGATTTACTATGAACGCGAGTCTAGAATCGCGGGCGACTTGACGCTCTCGATTGTCCTTCAACGTCTCGCAGATGGCGGCGGCGCTGCTAATGCTAAAGCTTTTAGTGATTGTTTTATGCAGATGACTTCATGTTGTTGGTTTATGTAGTAAATGTAGCTGAAATCTCTTGACATAAACTAAAACGTGTAGAGAAATTGTTTTGCGGGCTTTTCTTTTAATGAGAACGTCACAGAAGTACCAAAAACTCTCAAAACTACAATATTGCATTTCTCTGCTGACGCTAAATTACATCAACACACGTTTCCCGTCATATATTTAGCAAATTTACAGAGTTTTACATTTTTGCTTTTTGCCACAAGCGACGCTGTTCTATGCAGACGACGTCACCCTGTCCGGCGGAGGCTGAAGCTTCAACAGAACTTTATTTTATTTAAATGTCACTGATAAAATTTTAACTCATGACGGAGACTCGTTTGGATGGATTGGAAGCGACTGAGTAAATAACGGTGACGTCGTACGCCGACGACACCGCTTTATTAATTTATGTCACGATTCAACATCATAATCACAACAATCTCATCTTTTCATGTTTTAAATATCACCGTTGATGTTTGAGGTCTTTAGTTTGTGTTTTATTCTCCTCGCTTGTCCATATATCTAAATATTTATATTTATATTTTAGGGCAGGGCAAAAAAAATCAATTTAGCAAATTTGTACCTGAAAATGTTAAAAGTAATTTTTTTCACGTTCCGTTCCACCGTTCTCCTTGTGGGTTTCTCTTCCATTTTATTTTCACTTAAACCTGCTTAAACCTTGAATTTGTTGATTGACGGAGCCTCGTTGACTTATATTTTTCTTTTATATGCATTTTAACTCTGAGGATAAATCACAGCATTAAAGTTGTACTTTGGACAATATATCTGACGTCTGTAGTTATTTTTAAGTGCATTTTTTGTTGTTGTAGCCTCCCCGGGATCAGCAGACTCGGTAATGACGGACACTGCGGAGTGTCCCTGAACGCCTCTCGGGCCGTGGCGAGGCGTCGCTGCCAATCCGCACAGCAGGGATTCTGAAACCGGGTTTTTTTTTCTGGACTGATAAAACTCACATTTGCCGCCACCGAGCAGCTGCTGATGGCCGTCGTTCATTCTGCCGTACGTACGCGACGCCGCCGCCGCCGCTAGGCCCCGCGGCCATACGCGGCGTGCCAGGGGTTTTGTTTTTAATAACCCTGCGTAACGCGCAAGATTATTAACGACTTCCTGAAAGTGTTTCCCGTTCCACAGTGTCTCCTTCAATAACTAACCAAGAGGATCTCGTTAAATTGTTCAAATACGTTAAAAACTAAGTGGATTTTCTGATGTGGGCTGAGGGACTTCATGTTAGTGGGTGGGAGGCGGTGGTGCCCCCCTCCTGCGTTCAAAATGACAGTTAACTTTCCCCCACGGCTCCAAAATGGATGTTTAAGTGTGTGTGTGTGTGTGTGTGTGTGTGTGTGTGTGTGTGTGTGTGTGTGTGTGTGTGTGTGTGTGTGTGTGTGTGTGTGTGTGTGTGTGTGTGTGTGTGTGTGTGTGTGTGTGTGTGTGTGTGTGTGTGTGCGGAGGCTCCATCCATCAGGAGATTAGCGGTGACCTGCCAGCGGACCGCGGCCGCCCCTCACAGCTTTAGCATTGGGGGGGCGGTGGTGAGTCGTCGTGGGGGGGTTGGGGAGGGGTGATGGGGGGGTCACAGATAGCGTTCTTTATTTGGTGGCGTCGTCTCGGAGGTCACCGATTAAAGGCGGGACGTCTTTGTGTCGGCGTGACGAGCGTCTGACGGGACGTCCGTCTTCAGCTGAGGAGACGCTCCTCTGACAGGCCAGAGCTACCGCGGCTCTTCACTGTAGTGAATTCTACACACGTACATCAAACACGATCGCTTTTCTAGCCCATGTTTAGGAAACTCCTCTCTTTCCGAAACAACCATATATTTAACGTAGTTATCCCGGAAGTTGTGTGCGTGGTACTTCATTGTAGTGAAACTGCGTGGTACTTCATTGTAGTGAAACTGCATGTGGTACTTTATTGTAGTGAAACTGCGTGTGGTACTTTATTGTAGTGAAACTG
>NC_137659.1:437999-442999 GCF_963422515.1 Blennius ocellaris
TCTTCATCACCCGACACCGTGGTCTTCATCACCCGACACCGTGGTCTTCATCACCCGACACCGTGGTCTTCATCACCCCGACACCCAGGTCTTCATCACCCGACACAGAAGTTCCGCACATGCTCAGTAGAGCCAATCAGGACAAAGTTTCCTGATAACAATCCAACTTGGTGGTTTTATTTTGACAGTCACCGTAATAACAATCCAGCTTGGTGGTTTTATTTTGACAGTCACCGTAATACAATCAGCTTGGTGGTTTTATTTTGACAGTCACCGTAATAACAATCCAGCTTGGTGGTCTGTCCACGAGAACGTTCTCCCAGTGTTCATGTTTGGAGCCCGTTGTCGTTGCTGTGTCTGTTTCCATGGAAACGGACAAAACGTTGTGTAAACAGCTTTATTGTCTCTCACCCGCTGCAACACTTTTAAATCTCCTTGCAGAAGAACTCAGTTTGCAGAATTCTCCTTCAAATCTCCTTGAAGTGGTTTTGCTCTTTCTTTCTTTTTTCTTGCAAATATATATATATATATATCTATATATCTAAATATATATATATATATATATATATATATAGATATATATAGATATAGATACAAACTGTGGTCCCTCGCTGTCTCACCGCATTCCCTCGCCACATTTCGCCACGTTCCCTCACCATGTTCCCTCACCACGTTTCACCACGTTTCACCACGCTCCCTCGCCACGTTCCCTCGCCACGTTCCCTCGCCACATTCCCTCGCCATGCTCCCTCACCACGTTCCCTCACCATGTTCCCTCACCACATTTCACCACGTTCCCTCGCCACGTTCCCTCGCCCCATTCCCTCACCATGTTCCCTCTCCACGTTCCCTCACCACGTTCCCTCACCACGTTTCACCACGTTCCCTCGCTACATTCCCTCGCCATGTTCCCTCACCATGTTCCCTCACCACGTTTCACTACGTTCCCTCACCACATTCCTCACCACGTTCCCTCACCACGTTTCACCACGTTCCCTCGCCATGTTCCCTCACCACGTTCCCTCACCACGTTTCACCACGTTCCCTCGCCACATTCCCTCACCACATTCCCTCACCATGTTCCCTCACCACGTTCCCTCACCACGTTTCACCACGTTTCACCACGTTCCCTCGCCACGTTCCCTCGCCACATTCCCTCACCATGTTCCCTCTCCACTTTCCTTCACCACGTTCCCTCACCACGTTTCACCACGTTCCCTCGCCACATTCCCTCGCCATGTCCCTCACCACGTTCCCTCACCACATTTCACCATGTTCCCTCGCCACCTTCCCTCGCCCCATTCCCTCACCATGTTCCCTCGCCCCATTCCCTCACCATGTTCCCTCTCCACGTTCCCTCACCACGTTCCCTCACCACGTTTCACCACGTTCCCTCGCTACATTCCCTCGCCATGTTCCCTCACCATGTTCCCTCACCACGTTTCACCACGTTCCCTCGCCACATTCCCTCGCCATGTTCCCTCACCACGTTCCCTCACCATGTTTCACCACGTTTCACCACGTTCCCTCGCCACGTTCCCTCGCCACATTCCCTCACCACGTTTCACCACGTTCCCTCGCCACATTCCCTCGCCACGTTCCCTCACCACGTTCCCTCACCACGTTTCACCACGTTCCCTCGCCACGTTCCCTCACCACGTTCCCTCACCACGTTTCACCACGTTTCACCACGTTTCACCACGTTCCCTCGCCACGTTCCCTCACCACGTTCCCTCACCACGTTTCACCACGTTTCACCACGTTCCCTCGCCACGTTCCCTCACCACGTTCCCAACATGTCCCATGAATCTGGAACCTCCTGTTTTCCACCTGCAGCTCCAGGACGTGACCTTCAGTTCCTTCAGTTCCTTCAGTTCCTTCAGTTCCTTCAGTTGCTTTTTGCTTTTTGCACTTTTCAGTCACACGTTTTCTATTTTCCTCCACAGATTCTATCATTTTTCAGACACTTTGCGTCGTCGGACTCGTCGTTTCGCTCGCTGAGCTGCTTTCTCTCTCCACTGTTTGTTTCTTTGTTTCCCCTTCGTCTTGCTCCAGAGCAGATTTGCATGACTTTGCAGTTCTTCTGTTCCCTCGGATACGTTTGCAGTTATTTTGCACCTCAGATAAGAAACAAATACATAAAAAAGAACCAAATCCCTTGAAAGCAGGACGAGTTCAGTTGTTCAGGTTGAACGTCGTTCGTTGACACGGCGACGGTTTGCCGCCGTCGCAGTTCCCAGAATGTTTGTTGCATTAAAGCCGCAGGGCGTCTTTGACGAACGCTTTGTTTAACAGGCTTTGATCTCAGTCGGAGTCGTTCAGTCGGAGTCGTTGAGCCGGAGTTGTTCAGCGGGAGTCGTTCAGTCGGAGTCGTTCAGTCGGAGTCGTTCAGCCGGAGTCGTACAGCCGGAGTCGTTCAGTTGGAGTCGTTCAGGTCGGAGTCGTTCAGCCGAGTCGTTCAGTCGGAGTCGTTCAGTCATTCAGCTGGAGTCGTTCAGCCGGAGTCGTTCAGTTGGAGTCGTTTAGCAGAGTCGTTCAGTCGTTCAGTCGGAGTCGTTCAGTCATTCAGTCGAAGTCGTTCAGTTGGAGTCGTTCAGTCGGAGTCGTTCAGTTGCTCCAGAGGTACAGTAACATGTGGAGATAATTATCAAGAACATAATCAATGTCAGTCTTGGAGTCGTTCAGTCAGAGTCGTTCAGTCGGAGTCGTTCAGTCGGAGTCGTTCAGTCGTTCAGTCGGAGTTGTTCAGCGGAGTCGTTCAGTCATTCAGCCGGAGTCGTTCAGTCGGAGTCGTTGAGCGGAGTTGTTCAGCGGGAGTCGTTCAGTCGGAGTCGTTCAGTTGGAGTCGTTCAGCCGGAGTCATTCAGCCGGACTCGTTCAGTTAGAGTCGTTCAGCCGGAGTCGTTCAGTCGGAGTCGTTCAGTCGGAGTCGTTAAGTCGGAGTCGTTAAGTCGGAGTCGTTCAGTCGGAGTCGTTCAGCCGGAGTCGTTCAGTCATTCAGCCGGAGTCGTTCAGTTGGAGTCGTTCAGCCGGAGTCGTTCAGTCATTTAGTTGGAGTCGTTCAGTCATTCAGTCGGAGTCGTTCAGTCATTCAGCCGGAGTCGTTCAGTCGGAGTCGTGAGCCGGAGTTGTTCAGCGGGAGTCGTTCAGTCGGAGTCGTTCAGTTGGAGTCGTTCAGCCGGAGTCATTCAGCCGGACTCGTTCAGTTAGAGTCGTTCAGCCGGAGTCGTTCAGTCGGAGTCGTTCAGTCGGAGTCGTTAAGTCGGAGTCGTTAAGTCGGAGTCGTTCAGTCGGAGTCGTTCAGCCGGAGTCGTTCAGTCATTCAGCCGGAGTCGTTCAGTTGGAGTCGTTCAGCCGGAGTCGTTTCAGTCATTTAGTTGGAGTCGTTCAGTCATTCAGTCGGAGTCGTTCAGTTGCGCCAGAGGTACAGTAGCATGTGGAGATAATTATCAAGACATAATCAATGTCAGTCTTGGAGTCGTTCAGTTGGAGTCGTTCAGCCGGAGTCGTTCAGTCGGAGTCGTTCAGTCGGAGTCGTTCAGTCTTGAGTTTCATTCAAAAGCCTGAAGCTCCGTTTTCCTCGCCGGAGACAAACTGGAAGTGACGGATGATGACGAACGGAGCTGCTGGTGCTGAATGTCCTTCACTGAGACTCGTCAACAAAGGTCAGGTTTCATCTAAATGTTTAGTTTGAGACACACACACACACACACACACACACACACACACACACACACACACACACACACACACACACCACACACACACACACACACACACACACACAATCTGATCTTTGGTCTCAAACCGTTGAAAACTGTTTGTTGGATCCTTGAACCGAAAAACTTTCTGTGGTCGATCTGATTAAACTACCATACCTCCTCACCATACCGCCTTACCGTACCTCCTTACTGCACCTCGTTATCGCACTGCTATGCCATGCCTCCTCATTGCACTGCCTTACCACACCGCCTTACTGTGCCATCTTCCCATACCGCCTTACCGCACTGCTATACCATACGTCCTTATTGCACTACCTTACTGCACCGCCTTACCATACCTCATTATTGCACCGCATTATCATACCGCCTTACCATACTTACTTACTGCACTGCCTCAGCGTACCATCTTCCCATACAGCCTTACCGTACCGCCTTACCGTGCCGCCTTACCGTGCTGCCTTGCCGTACTGCCTTACCATGCAACCCCGCTGTCAAATTATGTTTTTCACTTCCGTTTCTTCACTGAAAAACAAAACGTAAGTTTAAAACTATTTTCTTTGTTAAATCACTTTGATCTCCAGTAAAAGAGGATAGAAATGTAGCAAATTTCCATTTGTTTCTGAAGATATTCTTCAGGTTACGCAGTGAGCAGCACTAACCCCCCCCCATTATCCACCCACCCCCATCCCACACACCCCCCCCCTCCCCCACCCCTCCTCCCCCGGCCCCCCCGCTGTGTGAGATACTTCCTTTTCTGCTGCGTCAGGCAGAAAACCACATTTTGATTTGCAGGCGGTGGAACGGAGCTCCAGAGGAAACGACTCGCTCTCAAGGCCACATTCGATATATTTATCCTGCTTTTTATGACTCAGCGCCTCCCGGTTCTACCGCCGTGTCTAGTTCTGCCGCCGCGTCTTGTTCTACCGCCGTGTCTCGTTCTGCCGCCGCGTCTCGTTCTGCCGCCGTCAGCGGGGAGCTGCATCGTCGTCCTGGACCCTCGGGGCGTCTGCAGACCTTCTGGCAGCGACGAGGCAGCGCGGCGCGGTACAGCGCGGTACGGCGTGGTACGGCGCAGCATGGCGTGGTACGGCGTGCTACAGCATGGTACGGCGCTGCATGGTGTGGTGTACCACGGTACGGTGCGGTACGGCGTGGTACAGCGTGGTACGGCATGGTACGGCGCTGCATAGCACGGTACGGCGCTGCGTGGCATGGTATGGCACCGTACAGTGCTGCATGACACAGTACGGTGTGTTATGGCGCCGCGTGGCACGGTAC
>NC_137659.1:450499-452999 GCF_963422515.1 Blennius ocellaris
AAAAGGAACATAAACAAGATTTTTTTATCTTCAATTTCAGTGTCACTTTTCACATTCATTGCTCTGCTTGGCTGTCTGACATGCATGCACACACACACACACACACACACACACACACACACACACACACACACACACACACACACACACACACACACACACACACACACACACACACACACACACACACACCCTGCTGGACTCAGAAGCCTTGCGACCGTCATGTCCATCTTCTCAAACACTGTCCAGACGGGGGGATTGGGGGAGGGGTGGGGGGTATGTGGAGGGGGGGAGGGGGGGGGTTTGGGGGGGTTGGTCCATCAGCTCTCCTCTCTGAACCCGTCCATCACTGTCACTCTGGATCAGCGGTGCAGAACTCCTCCTCCGCCCCCCCGCTGGTCCCCCGTCGGACCGGACCGACTCCGTCCGGCCCGTCGTATCGCTTGTCAGGGATCCCGGCTGACGGCTCCGCCCGGCCGGAGCGCCGGGCGGCGTTCGGCCGCCGCCGGCGGTGGAGTCGTCAGGACGGTTAGAGGTCGTCAAGAAGTAGAGAGATGTGAGATTAAATTAAACTAAATTTGATTTAACCTTTTTTTTTTTTTTTTTAACTAGGAAAGTCCCGGTGAGATTAAAACCTCTTTTTTGAGATTATATCAAAGGCATCAAAGTCAAAATACAATTTTTGAGATGTAATGTCAAACACATTTAAGATTATAGAAATTTTTTTGATTAAATCTAGAATTTTGTAATGAATGACAACATGAAGATTTTAAAAATTGAGATTATATGTCGACATCAAAGTCAAAATACAGTTTTTGAGATGTAATGTCAAACACATTTAAGATTATAGAAATTTTTTTGATTAAATCTAGAAGTTTGTAATGAATGACAAAATGAAGATTTTAAAAATTGAGATTATATGTCGACATCAAAGACAAAATACAGTTTTTGAGATGTAATGTCAAACACATTTAAGATTATAGAAAACATTTAGATTACATTTTGAATTTTGTAATGAATGACAACATGAAGATTTTAAAAATTGAGATTATATGTCGACATCAAAGTCAAAATACAGTTTTTGAGATGTAATGTCAAACACATTTAAGATTATAGAAAACATTTAGATTACATTTTGAATTTTGTAATGAATGACAAAATGAAGATTTTTAAAAATTGAGATTAAATGTCGACATCAAAGTCAAAATAGTTTTTGAGATTTAATGTCAAACACATTTAAGGTTGTTTTTAACATTAAACAAAAAGAAAAAAATTGAGATTAAATCTAGAATTTTGTGATGAATGACAAAATGAAGATGTAAAAAATTGAGATTATATGTTGACATCAAAGTCAAAATACAGTTTTTGAGATTTAATGTCAAACACATTTAAGATTCTGTTTTTAACATTAAACACAAAGAAAAAAAATTTGATCAAATCTAAAATTTTGTGATGAATGACAAAATGAAGATTTAAAAAATTGAGATTATATGTTGACATCAAAGTCAAAATACAGTTTTTGAGATTTAATGTCAAACACATTTACGATTAGGTTTTTAACATTAAACAAAAAGAAAAGAAATTGAGATTAAAGCTAGAATTTTGTGATGAATGACAAAATGAAGATTTAAAAAAATTGAGATTATGTGTTGACATCAAAGTCAAAATACAGTTTTTGAGATTTAATGTCAAACACATTTAAAATCATGTTTTTAATGTTAAATTGAAAGAAAAAATTGAGATTAAAGGTTAAAACATTTGGCTCTAAGAAAAGAGAGAGACAAAATGTCGAGATCAAAGTGAAAATTTTAAAAACATTCAGATTGAAGATATGAATATTTGAGACGATGTCAAAAGCTTGCGATTAAAGATAAAATGTAACTGAAGTAAACAGGCTGCACATATAAACCCCCATGAACATATCTTTATATTATGAATATTATATACACACGTTCCTCCACACACACACTTTTTTGAGATTATATTGAGATTATATGTTGACATCAAAGTCAAAATACAGTTTTTGAGATTTAATGTCAAACACATTTAAAATCACGCTTTTAATGTTAAATTGAAAGAAAAAATTGAGATTAAAGGTTAAAACATTTGCCTCTAAGAAAAGAGAGAGACAAAATGTCGAGATCAAAGTGAAAATTTTAAAAACATTCAGATTGAAGATATGAATATTTGAGACGATGTCAAAAGCTTGCGATTAAAGATAAAATGTAACTTTGAAGTAAACAGGCTGCACATATAAACCCCCCATGAACATATCTATATATTATGAATATTATATACACACGTTCCTCCACACACACACTTTTTTGAGATTATATTGAGATTATATGTTGACATCAAAGTCAAAATACATTTTTTGAGATTTAATGTCAAACACATTTAAAATCACGCTTTTAATGTTAAACTGAAAGAAAAAATTGAGATTAAAGGTTAAAACATTTTCCCTCTAAGAAAAGAGAGAGACAAAATGTCGAGATCAAAG
>NC_137659.1:460499-465499 GCF_963422515.1 Blennius ocellaris
TCCACACTCCTCTGCTCTCCTCCACACTCCTCTGCTCTCCTCCACCTTCCTCTGCTCTCCTCCACCTTCCTCTGCTCTCCTCCACCCTCCTCTGCTCTCCTCCACCCTCCTCTGCTCGACATCACCCTCTGCTCTCCTCCACCCTCCTCTGCTCTCCTCCACCCTCCTCTGCTCTCCTCCACCCTCCTCTGCTCTCCTCCACCCTCCTCTGCTCTCCTCCACACTCCTCGGCTCTCCTCCACCCTCCTCTGCTCACCTCCACCCTCTGCTCTCCTTCACCCTCCTCGGCTCTCCTCCACACTCCTCTGCTCTCCTCCACCTTCCTCTGCTCTCCTCCACACTCCTCTGCTCTCCTCCACACTCCTCGGCTCTCCTCCACCCTCCTCTGCTCACCTCCACCCTCTGCTCTCCTTCACCCTCCTCTGCTCTCCTCCACACTCCTCTGCTCTCCTCCACCTTCCTCTGCTCTCCTCCACCCTCCTCTGCTCGCCATCACCCTCTGCTCTCCTTCACCCTCCTCTGCTCTCCTCCACCCTCCTCAGCTCTCCTCCACCCTCCTCTGCTTTCCTCCACCCTTCTCTGCTCTCCTCCACCCTCCTCAGCTCTCCTCCACCCTCCTCAGCTCTCCTCCACCCTCCTCCACCCTCCTCTGCTCTCCTCCACCCTCCTCATTTTTTTTTTAACTCTTCCTCGCCTCTCGTGTTTTTTGTTTTACATTGAAATCGGGAGACGTTTGATTTGTTTGACGGCGTCGTTCCTCCGCCCTCCCCGGCACCAACCTCCCGCGTCGTTCCTCCGCCCTCCCCGGCACCAACCTCCCGCGTCGTTCCTCCGCCCCCACCGAGCCGCGGAACCTCCGTCACAAAGACCGCTTGAGAAGAAGCCTGAAGTGAATTAACGCCGGTGAAACTGCCGCCGCCAGCTGTTTCGTATTGCGGTGCGTAATGAGGGCCACGCTCGTGTCATCGGAGCTCCGCCCCCCTCCCCCGACACCACCCCCACCCCCCCCTCATCCAGCAGGGTCTCCCTCCTACAGAAGCTGCGAGGCGCTCCAGGCCAGATGTTTCCATCTGGGCTGGTTGGGCCTCGGAGACGGAGGAATGTGGAAACGTTCACGACGCACATAAAACGTTTATGTCGCCGTGACGATCCCGGCCGACACTTTTAGACGACCGACCGCCGAGCTCGGCGTTATTCCGTCCATAAAGATGAATGACGGAAAATGTTACTCTTCTTCTTCTTCTTTCGTTCTTTTTATCTCCAGATGAGTGGCGGAGTGGATCCCCCGCTGGTGTTTCAATTAGGCCCCGCCCACACATGTGTCCAGATGCGAAATAGCTGAAAACGATGATGTCATGGCCCCGCCTCCCGACCTGAAACCCCTGGCGACGGTTCGTCCCTTCGTTTGGTGTCGTTCGCCTTCACTTCATATCCGTCCTGCAGTTAGGGGGCGCCGGCGCCTGGAACAAACACTGAGCAGAGAGGAAGTGAAGAAGAAACACGGCTCATTGATTGGTCCAGACCCAAACAGGAAGTCCCGCCCCTTGAGCCTGTGGTGGCTAGGCTAGTTTTCTCGTGGCTAAAGGGTAGCTAGAAACAACTGTGGTGTAAAGTCTTTAGACCAGAAACCAATGAGTCTTCCTCTCTACTTCCTGCTCTGTACTTCCTCCTCTCTACTTCCGCTTCCTCTAATTCCTCCTCTCTACTTCCTGCTCTGTACTTCCTCTTCCTCTACTTCTTCCTCTCTACTTCCTGCTCTCTACTTCCTCCTCTCTACTTCCGCTTCCTCTAATTCCTCCTCTCTACTTCCGCTTCCTCTACTTCCTCCTCTCTACTTCCGCTTCCTCTACTTCTTCCTCTCTACTTCCTGCTCTCTACTTCCTCCTCTCTACTTCCTCTTACTCTACTTCTTCCTCTCTACTTCCTCCTCTCTACTTCCGCTTCCTCTACTTCTTCCTCTCTACTTCCTCCTCTCTACTTCCTGCTCTCTACTTCCTCTTCCTCTCTACGTCCTCCTCTCTACTTCCTCTCTACTCCCTCCTCTCTACTTCCTCCCCTCTACTTCTTTTTCCTCTGTTTCTTCCTCTCTACTTCCTCCTCTCTACTTCCTCCTCTCTACTTCCTGCTCTCTACTTCCTCCTATCTACTTCCTCTTCCTCTACTTCCTTCTCTCTACTTCCTTCTCTCTACTTCCTCTTCCTCTACTTCCTTCTCTCTACTTCCTTCTCTCTACTTCCTCTTCCTCTACTTCCTTCTCTCTACTTCCTCCTCTCTACTTCCTCTCTACTTCCTCCTCTCTACTTCCTCCTCTCTACTTCCTCCTCTCTACTTCCTCTCAGCCGCCCACCTGAAAACTCTCTCTCGTTACATCATCCATGCAGTTTTTCCACCACACGAATCTTTATCTGCTACTTAATTCGGTCGGCCATTTTTATTTCGATCAACGTAAACCGAACGCTGTTTTCTAATCTCAGATTATTTCGACGTGATTCCAGTCCGACCAGATTTGTTCCGACGTGGAAACCGAAGAGGATTTTCGCTGAAG
The DNA here is from genome assembly GCF_963422515.1 of Blennius ocellaris. Lineage (NCBI taxonomy): Eukaryota > Metazoa > Chordata > Actinopteri > Blenniiformes > Blenniidae > Blennius > Blennius ocellaris. Next base: position 463,045 of record NC_137659.1, read on the forward strand.
GCTCTTCTCCTCCCCGACTCCCGGCGGAGCCGATTCTCTCCGTCACTTTAACGGTGGCATTTCTTTGGCGAAACGCCGTGTTCTTTGGGGGGGTGGCGGGGGAGGGGGGGGTGAAATCCTTGTTTTGAGTCTGTGCCCACATTATTACATTCTCCGTCCTGTCATTTTAATTCCACATGGCGGTGGGGTGGTGGGGGAGGGGTGTGGGGGTGGGGGAGGGGTGTGGGTGGGGGAGGGGGTGCCAGCCGCCTCCACTTAACGGCGGAAGACGTTGAAAAGACGAATACCTGAAGTGACACCGACTTGGCAGCTTCCAAATAGTTTCCAGATCGTTGATTAACCTCGGCGACGGCCGCGCTTCTCGCAACCCGCGTGCCGCGATAAATACAACCAGTCATGTTGACGTGTCAGAGTTCGTCCATGTCACGGGGGGGGGGGGGGGCGTGATGCTATGCAAACATACCAGAGGTCGCCCCGTCTGTAATTAACCCGAGTAGTTTTGGTAAAATGATATTGGAGTCGACCGGTGATTCACGCTTCAGTTTTGTTCACGCTAACAAATTTAGCAATCCTCCTGAAACACTGAGTCCTGAAGGTTCTGAAGACAGTAAACAGGAAGAGCAGAGGTCAAAGGTCAGGAGGAGAGTTTCTCTACGACCCGACCAGAAAGTTTCTCAGGTTTGCTAAAAAATATTCCGTCGCTTCGTCGTCTTTTGGTCAAAGCGAATCTCGTTCAACCGTCCGGAGAAATCTGGACGAACTGTACGGAGGTTGGTGGGGCGTGAAGCTGAGGAGCACTCTGGAAAACCATCGTCTGTCAACACTCTGGAAAACCATCGTCTGTGAGCATTCTGGAAAACCATCGTCTGTCAACATTCTGGAAAACCATCGTCTGTCAACACTCTGGAAAACCATCGTCTGTCAACATTCTGGAAAACCATCGTCTGTCAACACTCTGGAAAACCATCGTCTGTCAACACTCTGGAAAACCATCGTCTGTCAACATTCTGGAAAACCATCGTCTGTCAACACTCTGGAAAACCATCGTCTGTCAACACTCTGGAAAACCATCGTCTGTCAACATTCTGGAAAACCATCGTCTGTCAACACTCTGGAAAACCATCGTCTGTCAACATTCTGGAAAACCATCGTCTGTCAACACTCTGGAAAACCATCGTCTGTCAACACTCTGGAAAACCATCGTCTGTCACCACTCTGGAAAACCATCGTCTGTGAACACTCTTGAAAACCATCGTCTGTCACCACTCTGGAAAACCATCGTCTGTGAACACTCTGGAAAACGATCGTCTGTCACCACTCTGGAAAACCATCGTCTGTCACCACTCTGGAAAACCATCATCTGTCAACGCTCTGGAAAACCATCGTCTGTGAGCATTCTGGAAAACCATCGTCTGTCAACATTCTGGAAAACCATCGTCTGTCAACACTCTGGAAAACCATCGTCTGTCAACACTCTGGAAAACCATCGTCTGTCAACAGTCTGGAAAACCATCGTCTGTCACCACTCTGGAAAACCATCGTCTGTGAACACTCTGGAAAACCATCGTCTGTCACCACTCTGGAAAACCATCGTCTGTCACCACTCTGGAAAACGATCGTCTGTGAACACTCTGGAAAACGATCGTCTGTCACCACTCTGGAAGACCATCGTCTGTCACCACTCTGGAAAACCATCGTCTGTCAACACTCTGGAAAACCATCGTCTGTGAGCATTCTGGAAAACCATCGTCTGTCAACATTCTGGAAAACCATCGTCTGTCAACACTCTGGAAAACCATCGTCTGTCAACACTCTGGAAAACCATCGTCTGTCAGCACTCTGGAAAACCATCGTCTGTCACCACTCTGGAAAACCATCGTCTGTCAACACTCTGGAAAACCATCGTCTGTGAGCATTCTGGAAAACCATCGTCTGTCAACATTCTGGAAAACCATGGTCTGTGATGCTGGGACATTAGCGGCTAACTGTTTCTGAACAAATCTCCCAAACTGTCCCAGACAAAGCAGATGACAGAGGCGGCTCATGGAGATCAAAGGAGATCGGCATCTGTTGCCATGGAGACGCTCCGAAGCTTGCAGCTAATATCTAGGTTCGGCGAGTATCCGGAAAAAAACAAACCCTGTGTGAGCGCAGTGACCGCGGCCGCGGCGGCTCAGCGCTTCACGCTGACGTTGCTACCTGACAGGCTAGTTAGCATTGATATCAGCTAACATGCTAGCAACGCTAACTCGGTTCTGCAAACACAAACGTGGTGATGGTCTGCGCTCTACCGAGTGTAGCTCTAGCTTTGGAGGAAACGTTGTTCACGATGTCTCTACTGAGCATGTGCAGAACCACGACTTGCTACGGCCGCGACGCACACGTACGCTAACGTTTCAGAAAAGTAGCGGTGGGGTTTTTTTTCTCCGTTTCCGCGGAGATGGTTGCGTTTGAA
>NC_137659.1:470499-480499 GCF_963422515.1 Blennius ocellaris
ACACCGACCAGAGAGGAAGTGAAGAAGAAACACGACTCAATGATTGGCCCGGAACGAAAGAGGAAGTCCCGCCCCTTTCGACCGTGGTGGCTAGGCTAGTTAGCTCGTGGCTAATGGGTAGCGACAAACAACTGAGACATGAAGTCTTCAGACCAGAAATCAATGTCTCTACTTCTACTACTACTGTCTCTACTTCCTCCTCTACTTCTTCTCTACTTCCTCCTATACTTCTTCTCTACTTGCACCTCTACTTCCTCCTCTACTTCCTCCTCCACTTCATCCTCTACTTCCTCCTATACTTCTTCTCTACTTCCTCCTCTACTTCCTCCTCCACTTCATCCTCTACTTCCTCCTATACTTCTTCTCTACTTCCTCCTCTACTTCCTCCTCCACTTCATCTTCTACTTCTTCTCTACTTCCGCTCTACTTCCTCCTCTACTTCCTCCTCTACTTCCTCCTCCACTTCATCTTCTACTTCTTCTCTACTTCCTCCTCCCTACTTCATCCTCTACTTCCCCCTCTACTTCTTCTCTACTTCCTCCTCCCTACTTCCTCCTCCACTTCCTCCTCTACTTCCTCCTCTCCACTTCCTCCTCTACTTCCTCCTCCACTTCCTCCTCTACTTCCTCCTCCACTTCCTCCTCTACTTCCTCCTCTCCACTTCCTCCTCTACTTCCTCCTCTCCACTTCCTCCTCTACTTCCTCCTCCACTTCCTCCTCCACTTCCTCCTCCACTTCCTCCTCTACTTCCACCTCCCTACACCACGGAGGAAACGTCGTTCTAATTGGTTCTACTAATTGGCGTTCCAGACTTTTTTTTTCCCCACACACTGTCCGTAGAACTAAACAAACAGCGGTGAAGCCGATGATTCTCGGCTTCCGCTGCATTTCTTCCTTCGCCGTTTCTCTCTGATTTTGGCCAAAGCGAACTGAGATCTTCACAGAACAGCGTTCAGCACAAACACGACGTGATCCAGGGAGTCTGGAGTGGAGCGGCTCTTCCAAGTCCCTCGGTAGACCGAAGCAACTCCTTTGATCTTCTTCAAACTTCGCTGGGGTAAAAAAAAACAAAAAAACAAACCCCACCAGAGTCTCTTTCGTTAAGTTGAAGAGGATCAGTTTGTGAAACATCGAGCCGGATCGACGCCTTGCAGACTTGGGGAACTGACTTTTTTTGGAGTAAGACCTTCTGAACGATCCCCTCGGCGTGACCGACCTCCAGTTTGGCGGAGCTTTACCGTCCTTTCCAAACCGGGAAAAAAAAAACCCCCGACGTCATCCCGTCAAACGTCCTCCAGGAAACTGCAGGTGAAGTTCTCCTGGTGTTCGTCACGCCAGCCCCAGCATCCCGAGACTTTACGGGCTTGGCTTTGGAACGCCGGCTGACGTAATGCTAGCACGCGGCGGGGCCGCGACGCGACGCCCCGGCGTCGGCTCACGCGGATGCCGGAGGAGACGTTTGGAAGCTCCGCAGTCGCTGAGTCGGCAAGGCGTTCGGAGACTCTCACGCACCCGGCGACCTCGTCCCGCCCGCCTGACGTCATGGGATCCGAACCGGGGACCCACGCTTTTGTAGACGTCGAGTGTTTCTACCTCTCGCGGTAGAAGCACGTCGTCACGGACACGCCAGGAAAGCGCTGGCGTCGGGCCGCTCCACGTCCCGGGTGACGGTGGAGAAAATACCGAGAACCGGCGGCGGTTCCACCCAGATGTTCAGACGTTCTGCAGACGGGGAGGAGGGAGGACGAGCCGACAGGCGGCATTTTCCCTCCGTTTCCATGGAAACTGATTGGGTCCCCCCCCCCCCCCCCAAATGTTCCAAAAACGAACCTCCAGAAAAAGTGCAAAGATGGAGAAAAACACTATAATTCAAATTTTCACCTTTATTAATATTTCTATTTCTATGAATATTTCCTGTGTATCAAGACAAGAACTCTTGAGCGCCACTGGGAACTGAGCGCTTGAAAGGATTGAGATTATCTCATTGGGTGTGTGTTGAGTGTGTGTGTGTGTGTGTGTGTGTGTGTTGAGTGTGTGTGTTGGATGTGTGTGTTGGATGTGTGTCTGCATCCAAGCATTTTCTTCATGGTTGAAGATATTGTGGCTCCACTGAGCCTCACTGATCCCGCTTTAATTTCATACAGATTGTTTTGGCCCTTTGAAGCCGCGGTTTGCCACGCGGCGACACAGGAAATGGTCTATTTAATACCTGTCACATTGTCGCCGGGCTCGCCGGTCCTGACGCCGCCCGCCGCCGCCCGCCGCCGCCGCCACCACCGCCACCGGCGGGAACAAAGGGAATACGAATGAAGTGCGTAACGGAGCCGGCCTCGGGATTCAGCGGCGCTTCATGAGCCTTTCATCTGATCCCTCACTCTGATAATTCTCACTCTTAATTACGACGAGAGGAGGGGAGAGAGAGACGCTCGAGCGGGAAGCGGCGCTATCAGGAGGGTTGGCGGAAAAGCCTGAGAGGAGCTAAGAATACCACTCCCACACTCCTGATGTATAAAGGGAGAGCGCGAGTGGAATGCGGAGCGGGGAGAGTGTGACGGTGGAGCTTGTTTAACCGAACGCCGACACCTGAGGCCAGGAAGCGTCTCTCGTGTGGAGCGCCGACGTTCCAGCTGTTTGAAAAACTGTAATTATGTGAAATGGAGCTTCAGTCCCGAAAACCGTCGCTGTCTTGTTAAAACTGACAGACGCAGAACGGAGCGTTGAGTTCGGGACGTTGGAAGCCGTCTCCCTTTGTAGTCCTCGTTTCTTCTCCACACGTGGTGTTTTTTTTTCATCCTTCTTTATCTTGGATATTCACACGCCATCATTCACTTTGATCACTTTGATGGTTGACATGGTGACGCGGCAACACGTCTCTTCATCTTTATTTGAAGTTCCTCCTCCCAGATGTCAAGGTTTTCATTGCGGTTGGTTGGTTGGTTGGTTGGTTGGTTGGTTGGTTGGTTGGTTGGTTGGTTGGTTGGTCTGTTGGTTGGTTGGTTGGTTGGTCTGTTGGTTGGTTGGTTGGTCTGTTGGTTGGTTGGTTGGTTGGTTGGTCTGTTGGTTGGTTGGTTGGTCTGTTGGTTGGTTGGTTGGTTGGTTGGTCTGTTGGTTGGTTGGTTGGTCTGTTGTTTGGTTGGTTGGTCTGTTGGTTGGTTGGTTGGTTGGTTGGTCTGTTGGTTGGTTGGTTTGTCTGTTGGTTGGTTGGTTGGTTGGTTGGTCTGTTGGTTGGTTGGTTGGTCTGTTGGTTGGTTGGTTGGTTGGTCTGTTGGTTGGTTGGTTGGTCTGTTGGTTGGTTGGTTGGTTGGTTGGTTGGTCTGTTGGTTGGTTGGTTGGTCTGTTGGTTGGTTGGTTGGTCTGTTGGTTGGTTGGTTGGTTGGTTGGTCTGTTGGTTGGTTGGTTGGTTGGTCTGTTGGTTGGTTGGTTGGTCTGTTGGTCTGTTGGTTGGTTGGTTGGTCTGTTGGTTGGTTGGTCAATCGGTCGGTTTGTCAGTTCGTTGGTCGGTTCTTGGTCAATTTGTTGGTTGTTTTTTTTTTTTATTTGGTTGGTTGACTGTTGGTATTCTGGTTGATTGGTCGGTCAGGTGGTTGGTCAGTTGGCTGTACGATTGGTTGGTCGGTTGGTCGTTTGGTTTCAGGTTGGTCGGTTGGTTAACAAGATAACTCAGAAACTTGAGTAGAAACTTGATAAACATTCTCTGAATGACTTCTTCTTTTCATCGCCTTCATTAACATTCTGCAGTATTTTCTCTTTCCTCTCAAATCTTCAGACTCGTTGGTTTCGATGTTATTTAACATTTAACTTCGCATATTGAAAATGTTGGCGCTCTGCCAGAAGTGGCCACGTTAGCTTTATTTAGCATTAGCATCCAGCTGCGACCCGAGGCCGCCGTCTCTCCTCCGGCTGCTTGAGAACCGTGTGACTGGACCTCCGGTCTCCAGTCACGTCTCATTAAAGCCGACGCGCACGATGAGCCGCGTGTTTGCGTTGGCCAAATATGTAGAGCGGAGGCGGCGGCCATTTTGTTTGCCTGAAACACACACCGCGGCCAGAAAGTCATTTATTCGGCCCTCGCGAGGCGGAGCGCCGGAAAACACAATGCTGAAGTTCTCATCCAGCCGCGTGACGGCCGTAAGGCAAGGCCGTAAGGCAAGGCCGTAAGGCGCGGCGCGAAGGCTGGTTGAAGGTGCGGCTGGCGGTAAGGCGTTCGTCACACCGCGGCACGCCGGCTGACCCCGTCTGTGGAGCTTCGGCACCGACCGGCCGGGAAACCACTTAAGCTGCCGCTCGAGAGAGAGAGAGAGAGAGAGAGAGAGAGAGAGAGAGAGAGAGAGAGAGAGACACCGCCACTGAGAGCTCCTGCGAACCAAAAACCAGAGTGCGGGTGAAAAAAAATAAAAAAATAAAACTTCAAACGAATTGATGAAACATCATCAGAATCCACACACACACACACACACACACACACACACACACACACACACACACACACACACACACACACACACACACACACACACACACACACACACACACACACACACACACACACACACACACACTCCACCAACATGCTGTCTGTAGAACTGATGAGCAGGACCAGGTCGGCTGTTTGATCTCACTCCTGATCATTACCAAGCTCCTAATTGATCTGAGTTTGTGCCCCCCCACCCCCCCACCCCCCCACCCACCCACTCAACCACCCCCTCCCCCCTCCTCCCACACACACACTGCTGCTGAGGGTCCGGGCTCAGCGTTTGATCCCTGGAGTCCACCTGAACCCGGCCGTCACCTCGACAAACAAACCCAACGTCAGACACAAGTGACTGAACCAGAAACCCACATGGACACAGTGACCCCTGCTGGCCACAGTCGGTAGAACTGCAGGGGACGTGCAGTCAATGTGTACCGTGGGTAGAAAGTAACTAGTTTCTGATGGTGACATTTCTGTATAGTTGCATGCGAGAGGGGGAAGATGCTCTATAAGCTCTTTGCTATTTAAGCATGCTAATGCTAATCACAAGCTACTGCGTTAGCTAATGCTAACGCTACGTCCGGTGGGACGTTTCATGTTTGGCAACAAGGACCGAGTCGGTTTCAGGATTCATGTTCTAGTAAACAGGAGTCTGATCCAATCGCAATAGCTAACTGCTAACTGCTAGCACCGAGGCTAACGGCGGCTCTGCGGGAAAAAACGTTAACGTGGCCTTACTTAAATCAGTGGCGTGTGTGACAGGAAGTGATGACGCGGTGAAGGTGAACCTCCAGAGGCAGGAAGCGTCTTCAGAAGGTTCAATTCCTCCTGCAAAACGGTCTTCAGACATGAAATCTGAATTATTGAGTTCTCGTGTCATGAGATTCAAACTCTCCGCAAACCTCTGGGCCTGGAGTCGATGGGGGTCAAAGGTAAAAGGCTGAAGAATCAACGAGGCTAAAGTGTGGGAGGATTTCTGAAGAAATAAGTTCCTGCCTCGGGGAAAGTTTCTCCAGAACCTCCGGACGGCGAAATATTAATGCTTCTACAAACGGACTGCGTAGTCCGGCGACCTCCTCGCGCTCCGAACGCCTCGGAGGAAAACTGCGATGAAACGACGCGGTGCCGCGTCTGAGAGTACAAATGTTGTCGAGGCGAGATGAAACCAACAAAGACAAAGTTGTCGATCGCCGAATGAATGAAAGTGTGAAGGTAGGGCCTGATAGGACTGTTGGATTGTAGTGTACTCAGACGGTGTACGCAGACGGTGTACTCAGACGGTGTACGCAGACGGTGTACTCAGAAACGTGTTCCTGGACGATGGTTTTTGTGTTGACAAAGGATTTCAAGAACGGTAGTTTCAACAGCCACGTTCAAAGACGATGGTTTTCACTGAGTGCTGACGACGTCTTTCAGAAAGGTCTGTCCGAAAGGTCTTTCAGAAAGGTCTTTCAGAAATGTCTTTCAGAAAGGTCTTTCAGAAAGGTCTGTCCGAAATGTCTTTCAGAAAGGTCTTTCAGAAAGGTCTTTCAGAAACGTCTTTCAGAAACGTCTTTCAGAAACGTCTTCCAGAAATGTCTTTCAGAAAGGTCTTTCAGAAAGGTCTTTCAGAAAGGTCTGTCCGAAACGTCTTTCAGAAACGTCTTTCAGAAACGTCTTTCAGAAACGTCTTCCAGAAATGTCTTCCAGAAACGTCTTCCAGAAGGTTTTCAGACATCAAACATTCAGTCGGTTGTATTTTCGCTGGTACATCGAGACGTGGTTCTTCTGTTTTGCAGTAGAACCGTGACTTGAACGAAGGTAGAACATCGGCGCCACCGCTCCAGAGAACCAGCGGAGAGGTTTGTCTTCCTTCCTTCCTTCCTTCATTCATTCATTCATTCATTCATTCCGGGCATAAATCTTTCCCTTTGAAGAGCAGCTGTTAGCGAGGAACATGGGAAAAGGCAATATGGAGAGCAGCTGGGGGAGAAAACAGAAGAAACCCGGAGATAAAAGAGTGGAAACAGATGATTCAATAACCTCGCGTGTTCAGAGGAACCCGAGTTCAGACGGAAACCAAGCGTCTTTCTTTAACCGGCGGAAAGTCACACGTCTGATTTTACGAGCCTCTTCGGCGATTCTTAAAATCTCACGCATGAAACACTAATGAGACGCAGTGAGATCTAAAGCACAACGTGGCTCCTCTCGCTGGGCTGCTGGTTCTCCTGCGGGGCTCTGCTGCCATCTGGTGGCTGGAACAAGAACTGCATGAGGAAAGCATGCTGCCATCTGGTGGCGGAAATAAGAACTGCACTGGGAAAGCATGTTGCCATCTGGTGGCTGGAACAAGAACTGCATGAAGAAAGCATGCTTCCATCTGGTGGCTGAAAGAAGAACTGCACTGGGAAAGCATGCTGCCATCTGGTGGCTGAAATAAGAACTGCATGAAGAAAGCATGCTGCCATCTGGTGGCGGAAATAAGAACTGCATGAAGAAAGCATGCTGCCATCTGGTGGCTGAAATAAGAACTGCATGAAGAAAGCATGCTGCCATCTGGTGGCGGAAATATGAACTGCACTGGGAAAGCATGCTGCCATCTGGTGGCGGAAAAAAGAACTGCTACCGGGAAAGCATGCTGCCATCTGGTGGCTGAAATAAGAACTGCATGAGGAAAGCATGCTGCCATCTGGTGGCACATACGTGTATAAACTCTCGACCGCATTGGGCTGTTTGAGGCTCGAGGAGCTCTGACTTCCGGTAGTGGCAAAAACAACATTTCTCTGGAATGACAAGATAGTGAAGTTGGCTGAAGAAATCGCTTTTCAAACGTTCATAAATCACCTTTCATGTGTAAATACATGGATAATAATCGGTAAAACTTTACTGTATGTACCCATGATAATATCTGTTCATTGTAGGATTTTATAAAAGAGCTATTGTCATATCATAGGCAAAATAAAACTTTTTCCAAAATACTTTGGAATTTCGAAGACTGACACATCCTGTTTGAAAAAACATTTTGTGTACCATAAATATTATAGTTTTGTTTCTTTTCCAAATGGTTAAAATGTACTAAATACATAATTAAATAGTTGGATAAATAATTAAAAACCTATTAAAAGCGATTACAATAATTATTTTGGTTTGTATGACATGTGTACAAGTGTATTTGATTGTTTAATATATTCCTTTGTATTCATTTTGTAAAAACACCCAACGTTCTGAGGCCACGTTTACACATAAACGCGGGTTACGAAGATGCCATGGCTCCGCCTCCTGGCCTTATAACCCCGCCCCTTTTACCCTGACGTCACTGGACCACCTGCTCCAGGTGCTGACGGACGTTATTCCACTTTAACAATCTCAACTCAACTTTATTTATAAAGCGCTTTAAGCAGCCGATAGCTGAGACAAAGTGCTGTGCATTGAAATAAAAATATAAGAGGCAAAATAAAAACATTAAAACAATAAAAACAATCAGATGGTAAAACAATAAACAAAACATAAAAAGTTAAAACAATAAAAAAAAAAAATTTTTTAAACGAAGACACTAAAACCAGAGCAGAGTCTCACGCTGAGGTAAAAGCCAAAGAATAAAAATGGGTTTTAAGACGAGTTTTAAAAATGGACAGTGGGGGGGGCTTGTCTAAGGGGGTGGGGGGGGGGGGGCATTCCAGAGTTTAGGACAATGGATTTGTCCATTTTTCATGTCTTCTTTCTTTGCTCTCAGTGCAGGTCTGAGGCAGGTCACATCGCCCCCTATAGGCCGGGCGTAGGAACTACACCGCTCTGGCTCGTTTTCACTGTGCGTCTTGGGCAGAGGCGTCTGTTTCCATGTGGACGGGAAACTTTTTAACAACGATGGAGGGAAAAATTATGTTCTCGGAGGAGACTTAAACCCCCCCTCCCCTCCCCCGCCTGTGTGTGTGCGCGTGCGCGTGCGGCAGCTTAGTCACAGCCGGTCCGCTAGAGCAGCGGGGAGGAGAAGCAGCAGCAGCCGCAGCAGCAGCAGCAGCAGCCGGGGGAGGAGAAGGAGGAGCCGGGGAGCCCACCACCGCACCTCCTCACTAATTCACCGCCGCCCGCGTCCACCTGTTTTCCCGCCGGGGTGGGGGTGGGGGGGGCAAGGGGTGTGTGTGTGTGTGGGGGGGGGAGACGAGCACACAACCAGCGGGGGAGGTTCGCCGTCGCCGCCATCTCTGCTCCGGGTCTTCCGCACCATGGGCAACGCAGCCACCGCCAAGAAGGGCAACGAGCTGGAGAGCGGTGAGTCCGGGGGGGAGGGGGGGGGCGGGGGGGGGTTGTTCAGGGCCCCGGCTGGCCCGCTACTCGGAGCCGGAGGAGGAGGAGGAGGAGCGGGAGGGCCGCCTCGCATCCTCCGCTGCAGACCCCCGGACACACCGGAGCCCCGACGGCCCGTTAGCATCCGGCAACCGGGAGTGGCGGTGGGGGGGTGTCAGGGGGGTGGTGGTGGGGGGGGGGGGGGTTCCAGGGGGGGTTCCGAGCCACCGCCTCCTCCTCCGCGAAGCCGCCCGGGACGCGGGGGGAGCTCGTCGCGGGCCTCCGGAGCTCAGCTAGCCGGCTAGCTTTAGCCGCGGGTCGGGGTGGAGGGGTGGGGGGGGGGATTAGCCCTCCGGAAGGCCCCGGTCCGACCACCGCCGCGCCGGGGCCGCTCTGCCCGGGGAGGGAGCGCCTGTCCCGGGGAGAGGTCTGGCAGGGAGCCGCTCGCCCACCGACTCCCACTTTTTTAATACTTTTATGAGTATAATTATCTAGTAATCCGCGCTAAACACGTTCAAAGGCAACTTTCAAGCGTATAATTAACTTTTCAGATTAAAAGTTGTGAGGTGATAGTAAACGTTACAAGTACTCAGATTACTGTCATATACCGTCAGTATGTACTTTAACCAGTACTTAAGTACAATTCCCACCATGGAATTCACTGTTTAAATCATTAAAATGACCCATATTGTGTCACATAAACTCGGATTACTGTAATAATTGTGTTGTGGGCTAGTATCAGTATTTTCAGGTATAGATTACTTATTAAGTACAATTTACGGCCTTTAATTTTACTTTCATAACCGAAACGGATAACACTAATGAAGTACCAGTAACTGGGATTTCTGTAATTCAATAGTGTTTTTAATGTACTTCTCACACTTCAGTACATTTTATCTATTGAATGTTTTCCTCTTTAAAGTAATCAGAGATGTAATGGATTACAAGTAATTGATATCGTATGCAAGTCCTCCGTTTTAATTCTTTATAGTTGTGCAGGTTGATGAGTGAAGTACTCGTATTACTGCGAACATGTGTACTTTTACTAGTAGCGTTTGTAATTTTACTCACTTAAGTACAATTTACACAGATTACTCATGTACTCATTACAATAATACCCCATGTAATCCTTTTCCACATCATAAAATGTTGGTTTTAAAAATCACACATATAATATTGTAACTAAGTCGTATTTCAGGTATTTAGACTTTAGAGTATTTCACGTAGTGGTAATTGATTTGCTGTGTTTCGATGAGGTTTCGCGTA
>NC_137659.1:485499-493104 GCF_963422515.1 Blennius ocellaris
TTTCCCTTTCATCTTCTCTCTCTCTCTCTCTCTCTCTCTCTCTCTCTGGATCTCTGCTGCTGTCTCTCTGCCATCGGTTTGTTCACTCGCTGTCTTTATTAGAGGAGCCTGTACTTCCTGCTGTGGACCCTCTTCCTCCTCCTCCTCCTCTTCCTCCTCAGAGTGAAACAAACTGCGTCCTATTTCACACCCCGGGGCGATTTAGCATGAAGCGTGTAGCGTGGGAGTCGCGCGACCTCTGTTCGGTGATGAAGTTGCACAAACGTTGACACAAACCCGGCGTTGTTCCGGCAACTGGTCCAGAGCCGCCATGAGCCTCCAGGCCTGCAGGGGGCAGTGTAACGAGAAGCTCGGAGCCGCGATAGCCTAAAACACGACGTCGCGAACTGTAAATATCCGCCTCCCGGGTTTTTCTGGGCGGAGTTTTCTGGACTCGTAACGGGTTTTATGTGAAATATAGACAAATATCGCCTTTTTAAAAAAAAAATTAACACACGGGTACCAACGACCTTTCATCTCTTTGTAGTTTGTCAGAACGTGATTTACAGTCCGTCTTACTTCCGTCGTTGTCATTAATAATAATTTTAAAAAAATCAATTTTAACAAAAAAGGACATAACTGGAGGTGAAATCATTAGTTATTTTATTTAAAGACATTTTATACAAAATAAAATTAAAAAACAAGTACATTAAAGAGAAATTGTTTAGATTTTTTTAAACTGAAAAGTCGATGACATGTACAAATGACAAATTGAAACTAAAATGACATTTATCGTTACAAACTGATTTCAAAATAACCTGTCGGAAGCTTGTTATATTTTATTTTATTAACTTTGGGTCCTAAAACTGTCTATTTAATGGTCAAACTTCTGCACAGTGGTTCTACTGGCACATTTTTAAAATGATAAATTGATAATATTGAGCCGACGCTCCAATTAAAAATGATATTTTTATCAATAAAATTAAAAAGTAAACAATGTAAAATTGGCTCTAAATGAGATTCTTGGCAAAATCGGTAAAAACATGTTGAGTCGGGAAACATTTTTACTCTGAGAAAAACAAAACACTTTTACTTAATTAAATAACATCGAGGCCAAATTTCCTCTGAATGAGTTTTTATTCAAGATTCACAATAAAAAGGTTTCATTTCGTTCCAACAGACTGAAAAAAGCCGTTTCGATGGCGCCCCCGGTGGTGGAAATAGTGCGGGGAGTTTGTGTGCATGTGTTTGTGCTCGTGTGGTTTTAGACGTTTGAACCTTTAATTTACATCCAAACGAGAAACTCGTCTTTTCCTCCGACTCACCGTTTCTTGTTTCTCCTCGTCTGGTGAAAAACTTTGATTCTAATTCAGACGTGAAGTTTCAAAAAAACAAAAAGTAACTAAAAATGACTGTTTCTTCTGTGTTTTTAGTCAAAGAGTTTCTCGCCAAAGCCAAAGAAGATTTCTTACGGAAATGGGAATGTCCGCCACAGGTGGGTGTTTTAAAATCCCTTTCAACTTTCAAAACTTGTTGTTGTTTAACATTAATCAACTGAATTTATCTCTTTTTGAACTTATCAATGGATTTAACAGTTTTACACCTTTTGACATTACTATATTCATTTGTACTTTTTACTTTAGTCCCTGAAAATATATGTTTTTTAAGTGGATTCAATTCTAGATTTGACTTGATTTAAAAAATAAAAAAAAAATTGACTTATGTGTTATAATTCCATTATTTTAGATTAAATGTTGGAAAAACAATAATTGAATAAGACACATTTGAGTTGATCAACAAAGTTTATGAATATATATAATATATATATTATATAAGAATGTAATTATGATAATGGTTATTATATTATTCGAGTAATATAATTATGATATAATTCCATTCAAGTTAAAATTATATTTAAAAAGAAACTAAATATAGCAATTTTTTTTCAAAACAGTCCAATTGGTGGGAAAACACACACACACACACACATATATATATATATATATATATATACCAATAATACTCATTATTCATAAATATGTAACTTTTTCAAAACAATGCAATTGGAAAAAATAAACCTATATATATATATATATATAACTTTTTTTCAAAACAATCTAGCTGGAAATAGTTTTTTACATGTGTGTATTTATTTATATATATATATATATAGTTTGTAAATATTGAACTTATATAATAACAGTAATACTTATTATAATTCATAATTATAACTTTTTTTCAAAAACAATCTAATTGGAATTTTTTTGTATTTATGTAGGTAAATTTAAAAGTGTATACATGTATATATATGTATATATATATGTGTGTGTGTGTGTGTGTGTGTATATATATATACACACACACATATATATGTGTGTATGTGTATAGGTGTTGAAGTGTCGCTCTGGTTGTCGTGGTGATGAAGTGTCGCTGGTTGTCGTGGTGATGAAGTGTCGCTGGTTGTCGTGGTGATGAAGTGTCGCTGGTTGTCGTGGTGATGAAGTGTCGCTGGTTGTCGTGGTGATGAAGTGTCGCTGGTTGTTGTGGGGATGAAGTGTCGCTGGTTATTGTCGTGGTGATGAAGTGTCGCTGGTTGTCGTGGTGATGAAGTGTCGCTGGTTATTGTCGTGGTGATGAAGTGTTGCTGGTTATTGTCGTGGTGATGAAGTGTCGCTGGTTATTGTCGTGGTGATGAAGTGTCGCTGGTTGTCGTGGTGCTGAAGTGTCGCTGGTTGTTGTTGTGGTGATGAAGTGTCGCTGGTTGTCGTGGTGATGAAGTGTCGCTGGTTGTCATGGTGCTGAAGTGTCGCTGGTTGTTGTGGTGCTGAAGTGTCGCTGGTTGCCGTGGTGATGAAGTGTCGCTGGTTGTCGTGGTGATGAAGTGTCGCTGGTTGCCGTGGTGATGAAGTGTCGCTGGTTGTCGTGGTGCTGAAGTGTCGCTGGTTGTCGTGGTGATGAAGTGTCGCTGGTTGTTGTCGTGGTGCTGAAGTGTCGCTGGTTGTCGTGGTGATGAAGTGTCGCTGGTTGTCGTGGTGATGAAGTGTCGCTGGTTGTTGTAGTGGTGATGAAGTGTCGCTGGTTGTCGTGGTGATGAAGTGTCGCTGGTTGTCGTGGTGCTGAAGTGTCGCTGGTTGTCGTGGTGATGAAGTGTCGCTGGTTGCCGTGGTGATGAAGTGTCGCCGCCCCCTGCAGGACTCCACGAGTCTGGACGACTTCGAGAGGCTGAAGACTCTGGGGACCGGATCCTTCGGGAGAGTCATGCTGGTCAAACACAAAACCTCCGAGCAGTTCTTCGCCATGAAGATCCTGGACAAGCAGAAGGTGGGAGGAGGGGGGGGGGGGGGGGGGGGAGGATGGGGCGGGGGTGAGGAGGGAAGGAGGAAGAGGGGGGGGGAGGGGAGAGGAGGGGGGAGGGGAGAGGAGGAGGGAGGGGGGGGGAGGGGAGAGGAGGAGGAGGATGGGGCGGGGGTAGGAGGGACAGGAGGCGGAGGAAGAGGAGGGGGGGGAGGGAGGAGGGAGAGGGGAGGATGGGGAGGGGGGAAGGAGGAGGGGAGGGGAGGAGGAGGAGGAGGAGGGGGGAGGAGCCTGAGGGGAAGGAGGAGGAGCCTGTCGTTACTTTTAATCAGTATTTTAATTCAAACCAGTTCCAGTCTTGTTTCATGGTTTCATGTCGATTCTCCTCCGTCAACAACAGAAACTTTCTATTCAAGCACTTCGAGTTAATTTCTTCTTTTGTTTGTTCATTTTGTGGCGCTTTAATATGAAATAATACAAAATTTATCTGAGCAAAAAATTATAAAAATGACAGAAACGGACATTAACAGATTTTTATTAAATCAAATGTATTTATATACCATTAAACTATTTGTAGAATAACCTTTACATTGAAAGGTATTTCTCTCATCGTGGTTCATCGTCATGGAAACGACGCCTCGGCTCGTCTCTGGAAATCGATTTCTAAAAAAAAAAAAAAAAAAATCAATATTTTCTTAAAATGTTTAATAATTTTCTTGTGTTTGGACAAGCAGCGTTAAAAAGCGAATTGAATCCATGAATGACGACTTGAAAGGGTTTGAAAGGAGAAGAAGGTGTGAGATGAAAGAGTGTTTCTTCTCGAGGTGGTGAAACTGAAGCAGATCGAACACACGCTGATACGAGAAGCGCATCCTGCAGGCGGTGAGCTTCCCTTCCTGGTCCGGCTGGACTACTCCTTCAAGGTAGGGACACGCCCCCCCCCGTCGCCCCGGTTACCGTGGCCCTGGGCAGTCATCTGACTACTCCCCCCCCACCCCCTCCCCCGCAGGACAACTCCAACCTGTACATGGTGATGGAGTACGTCCCTGGAGGGGAAATGTTCTCACACCTCCGACGCATCGGCAGGTTCAGGTCAGCTCTCTGCTTTCTCTCGTTATTATTATTATTGTTATTATTATTAACATTGTTATTATTATTTATTACTGTTGTTGTTGTTGACGTTGTTGACTGTGTTGCAGTGAGCCTCACGCCCGGTTCTACGCCGCCCAGATCGTCCTGACCTTTGAGTACCTGCACTCCTTAGACCTGATCTACCGAGACCTGAAGCCTGAGAACCTTCTGATAGACCATCATGGCTACATCCAGGTCTGCTGCTCTGCTCAGGACCAGAGGACCTGGTACCAGGTCCTCTTGTGGTACCTGGTACCAGGTACTCTTCTGGTACCCAGGTCCTCTTCTGGTACCAGGTCCTCTTGTGGTACCTGGTACCAGGTACTCTCCTGGTACCAGGTCCTCTACC
The DNA here is from genome assembly GCF_963422515.1 of Blennius ocellaris. Taxonomy (NCBI): domain Eukaryota; kingdom Metazoa; phylum Chordata; class Actinopteri; order Blenniiformes; family Blenniidae; genus Blennius; species Blennius ocellaris. The sequence goes on from NC_137659.1 coordinate 490,253, forward strand.
GGTACCAGGTCCTCTCCCCGGTACCAAGGTACTTTCCTCGGTACCAGGTACTCTTCTGGTACAGGGAGAGTACAAGGTACCAGGTCCTCTTCTGGTACCCAGGTCCTCTTGTGGTACCTGGTACCAGGTACTCTTGTGGTACCAGGTCCTCTTGTGGTACCAGGTCCTCTTGTGGTACCTGGTACCAGGAGAGGACCTGGTACCAGGTCCTCTACTGGTACCAGGTACTTTCCTGGTACCAGTAGAGGACCCTGGTACCAAGGTACCACAAGAGGACCTGGTACCAGGTCCTCTTCTGGTACCAGGTCCTCTTGTTGGTACCCTGGTACCAGGTAACTCTCCTGGTACCAGAGTCCCTCTACCGGTACCGTGAGGTCCTCTCCCGGTACCCAGGTACTTTTCCTGGTACCTTAGGTACTCTTCTGGTACCGGGGAGAGTACAAGGTACCAGGTCCTCTTCTGGTACCGAGGTCCTCTTGTGGTACCTGGTACCGAGGTACTCTTGTGGTACCAGGTCCTCTTGTGGTACCAGGTCAGTCTCTTGTGGTACCTGGGTACCAGTGAGAGGACCTGGTACCAGGGAGGTCCTCTACTGGTACCTTAGGTACTTTCCTTGGTACCAGGTACTCTTCTGGTACCGGGAGAGTACAAGGTACCAGGTCCTCTACCGGTACCGAGAAGAGTACCAGGTACCAGGTCCTTCTCCTGGTACCAACATGTAGTGTAAAATCACCATATATGAACTAAAAGGAGCTGATATGGAATAATTGTAGAAACAAAGAGAGAAACTCTTGTGTGAAATGATTCAAATACTGACGCCCCTCCATTATTTCCTCTTCCTCCTCCTCTTCCTCCTCTTCCTCCTCCTCCTCTTTCCTCCTCCTCCTCCTCCTCCTCTTCCTCCTCCCAGGTTACAGACTTTGGCTTTGCCAAGAGGGTCAAAGGTCGGACCTGGACGTTGTGCGGGGACGCCGGAGTACCTGGCTCCAGAAATCATCCTCAGCAAGTAAACTTTCCTTTTTAGCAGGAAGTAGAGGAAGAGGAGGTAGAGAGGAGGAAGTAGAGAGGAGGGAGGTAGGAGAGGAGGAGGAGAGTAGAGAGGAAGAGGAAGAAGTAGAGAGGAGGAAGTAGAGAGAGGAGAAGTAGAGAGGAGGAAGTAGAGAGGAAGAAGTAGAGAGGAGGAAGTAGAGAGGAGGAAGTAGAGAGGAAGAAGTAGAGAGGAAGAAGTAGAGAGGAAGAAGTAGAGAGGAGGAAGTAGAGAGGAGGAAGTAGAGAGGAAGAAGTAGAGAGGAAGAAGTAGAGAGGAAGAAGTAGAGAGGAGGAGGAAGTAGAGAAGAGTTTATTAGAACTGATCAGTTCGTCTCCAACAGACTGAACATTTCTACTGTTTACATCGTCTTCATTTAGTGTGTGTGTGTGTGTGTGTGTGTGTGTGTGTGTGTGTGTGTGTGTGTGTGTGTGCAGGGCTACAACAAGGCGGTTGGACTGGGCTCTGGGTGTGTTGATCTACGAGATGGCGGCTGGTTACCCTCCGTTCTTCGCCGACCAGCCGATCCAGATCTACGAGAAGATCGTCTCGGGGAAGGTGCGTGGCGCTCGCCGCCTGGCCGCCATCGCCCCGGGCGTGACGGGGTGATGGCGGCCAGGCGGACTGACGCGCTCCACTTCCTGTGTGCAGGTCCGATTCCCGTCACACTTCAGCTCGGACCTGAAGGACCTGCTGAGGAACCTTCTGCAGGTCGACCTCACCAAACGCTACGGGAACCTGAAGAACGCCGTCAACGACATCAAGGGACACAAGTGGTTCGCCACCACGGACTGGATCGCCATCTACGAGAGGAAGGCAGGGACACACACACACACACACACACACACACACTACACACACACACACACACACACACACACACACCACACACACTTGACACACACACACACTAAATGAAGACGATGTAAACAGTAGAAATGTTCAGTCTGTGGAGACGAACTGATCAGTTCTAATAAACTCTTCTCTACTTCCTCTTCCTCTTCTTCTTCCTCCTCTCTACTTCCTGCTCTCTTCTCCTCCTCTCTTCTTCCTCCTCTCTTCTTCCTCCTCTCTACTTCCTCTTCTCTACCTCCCTGCTCTCTTCTTCCTGCTCTCTTCTTCCTGCTCTCTTCTTCCTGCTCTCTACTTCCTGCTCTCTACTTCTTCCTCTCTACTTCCTCTTCTCTATTTCCTCTTCTCTATTTCCTGCTCTCTTCTTCCTCCTCTCTACTTCTTCCTCTCTACCTCTTCCTCTCTACTTTCCTGCTCTCTTCTTCCTCCTCTCTTCTTCCTCCTCTCTACTACTTCCACACACACACACGCACGCACACACACACACACACGACACACACACACACACACTTAGAGCCACAAAAACGTTTGTTGAGTTCTACGTTCATACACTCGTATATCTTCTGTTATTTATCAGGAATTATCTACAAAAAACTGACTTTTCTTGGTCATTTTGCTTTAATTATCAAGTCATTACTTTGTTTTTTAAATAATTGTTGGTGTTTTTTTGTTTTTTTTGTTGAATAAATTCCCTTCAGATTTGTTTGTGTTCACTAACTTTTCCACGACTTTAATAACAAGTTGAACTCTTGATTTGCTTGTATTTAATGTATTTTCTTAACTAAGTTGTATTTTTTACTTCTTTCTCCAACTAATACCACCAATGACCACTAGATGTCACTGTTTCTTTACTAATGCTGCTGCAGCGCCTGTACTACATGATTTTCACCTTATGACACACACACACACACACACACACACACACGCACACACACACACACACACACACTTAGAGCCACAAAAACGTTTGTTG
>NC_137659.1:493304-508304 GCF_963422515.1 Blennius ocellaris
ACGCCAGCTGGAGTAGCGCTGGGATTAAACACACACACACACGCACACCACACACACACACACACACACACACACACACACACACACACACACACACACACACACACACACACACACACTTAGAGCCACAAAAGTTTTGTTGAGTTCTACGTTCGTACACTCGTATATCTTCTGCTATTTATCAGAATTATCTACAAAAAAACTTTTTTGGGGGTCATTTTGCTTTAATTATCAAGTCATTACTTTTTTATATATAAAAAAAAAAAATTTGAATTAAAAAAAAAAAAATCACAATTTATTTTATAAAAATTTTTTTTAAAATAATTAATAATTTTTTAATGAATTTATTTAAGTTTTCCTCCAGGTTTGTTTGTGTTCACTAACGTTTCCACGACTTTTAATAATAAGTTGAACTCTTGTTCTTTCTCTACGTGTTTTAATGTTTCACATTAAATCACGAGTCAACTGGAGATGAACTTTCAGCACAAACCAGTTTCAGCGTCTGGTTTCCTGCCGAGCTCATCTTATCTCCTCGTATCGCCGCTCCACGGCGTGTGTGTGTGAGTGAGTGTGTGTGTGTGGTGTGAGTGAGAGTGTGTGTGTGTGTGTGTGTGTGAGAGTGTGTGTGACGCTCTCTCTCTTCTGTGTCTCCCTCCATGTGGTTGTTGCTGCTCACCTGCTGGTGATCAGAGACGTCCGGATAGGCTCCGGCCTGCTCCTGCTGATCTAACCTCCTTGATTTGTTTTTCCCTTTCATCTTCTCTCTCTCTCTCTCTCTCTCTCTCTCTCTCTCTCTCTTCTCTCTCTCTCTCTCTCTGATCTCTGGCTGCTGTCTCTCTGCCATCGGTTTGTTCACTCGCTGTCTTTATTAGAGGAGCCTGTACTTCCTGCTGTGGACCCTCTTCCTCCTCCTCCTCCTCTTCCTCCTCAGAGTGAAACAAACTGCGTCTATTTCACACCCCGGGGCGATTTGCGTGAAGCGTGTAGCGTGGGAGTCGCGCGACCTCTGTTCGGTGATGAAGTTGCACAAACGTTGACACAAACCCGGCGTTGTTCCGGCAACTGGTCCAGAGCCGCCATGAGCCTCCAGGCCTGCAGGGGGCAGTGTAACGAGAAGCTCGGAGCCGCGACTAGCCTAAAACACGACATCGCGAACTGTAAATATCCGCCTCCCGGGTTTTTCTGGGCGGAGTTTTCTGGACTCGTAACGGGTTTTATGTGAAATATAGACAAATATCGCCTTTTAAAAAAAAATTAATACACGGGTCCAACGACCTTTTCATCTCTTTGTAGTTTGTCAGAACGTGATTTACAGTCCGTCTTACTTCCGTCGTTGTCATTAATAATAATTTTAAAAAATCTATTTTACAAAAAAGGACATAACTGGAGGAGAAATCGTTAGTTATTTTATTTAAAGACACATTTTATACAAAATAAAATTAAAAAACAAGTATATTACAAAGAGAAATTGTTTCGATTTTTTTTAACTGAAAAGTCGATGACATGTACAAATGGACAATTCAAACTAAAATGACATTTATCGTTACAAACTGATTTCAAAATACCTGTCGGAAGCTTGTTATATTTTATTTTATAACTTTGGGTCCTAAACTGTCTATTTAATGGTCAAACTTCTGCACAGTGGTTCTACTGGCACATTTTTAAAATGATAAATTGATAATATTGAGCCGACGCTCCAATTAAAAATGATATTTTTATCAATAAAATAAAAAGTAAACATTGTAAAATTGGCTCTAAATGAGATTCTTGGCAAATCGTAAAAACATGTGAGTCGGGAAACATTTTTACTCTGAGAAAAACAAAACACTTTTACTTAATTAAATAACATCGAGGCCAAATTTCCTCTGAATGAGTTTTTATTCAAGATTCACAATAAAAAGGTTTCATTTCGTTCAACAGACTGAAAAAAGCCGTTTCGATGGCGCCCCCGGTGGTGGAAATAGTGCGGGGAGTTTGTGTGCATGTGTTTGTGCTCGTGTGGTTTTAGACGTTTGAACCTTAATTTACATCCAAACGAGAACTCGTCTTTTCCTCCGACTCACCGTTTCTGTTTCTCCTCGTCTGGTGAAAAACTTTGATTCTAATTCAGACGTGAAGTTTCAAAAAAACAAAAAGTAACTAAAAATGACTGTTTCTTCTGTGTTTTTAGTCAAAGAGTTTCTCGCCAAAGCCAAAGAAGATTTCTTACGGAAAGGGAATGTCCGCCACAGGTGGGGTGTTTTAAAATCCCTTTCAACTTTCAAAACTTGTTGTTGTTTAACATTAATCAACTGAATTTATCTCTTTTTGAACTTATCAATGGATTTAACAGTTTTACACCTTTTGACATACTATATTCATTGTACTTTTACTTTAGTCCCTGAAAATATATGTTTTTTAAGTGGATTCAATTCTAGATTTGACTTGATTTAAAAAATAAAAAAAAAATTGACTTATGTGTTATAATTCCATTATTTTAGATTAAATGTTGGAAAAACAATAATTGAATAAGACACATTTGAGTTGATCAACAAAGTTTATGAATATATATAATATATATATTATATAAGAATGTAATTATGATAATGGTTATTATATTATTCGAGTAATATAATTATGATATAATTCCATTCAAGTTAAAATTATATTTAAAAAGAAACTAAATATAGCAATTTTTTTTCAAAACAGTCAATTGGTGGGAAAACACACACACACACACACATATATAGTGGGAAAACACACACACACACACACATATATATATATATATATATATACCAATAATACTCATTATTCATAAATATGTAACTTTTTTCAAAACAATGCAATTGGAAAAAATAAACCTATATATATATATATATAACTTTTTTTCAAAACAATCTAGCTGGAAATAGTTTTTTACATGTGTGTATTTATTTATATATATATATATATAGTTTGTAAATATTGAACTTATATAATAACAGTAATACTTATTATAATTCATAATTATAACTTTTTTTCAAAAACAATCTAATTGGAATTTTTTTGTATTTATGTAGGTAAATTTAAAAGTGTATACATGTATATATATGTATATATATATGTGTGTGTGTGTGTGTGTGTGTATATATATATACACACACACATATATATGTGTGTATGTGTATAGGTGTTGAAGTGTCGCTGGTTGTCGTGGTGATGAAGTGTCGCTGGTTGTCGTGGTGATGAAGTGTCGCTGGTTGTCGTGGTGATGAAGTGTCGCTGGTTGTCGTGGTGATGAAGTGTCGCTGGTTGTTGTGGGGATGAAGTGTCGCTGGTTATTGTCGTGGTGATGAAGTGTCGCTGGTTGTCGTGGTGATGAAGTGTCGCTGGTTATTGTCGTGGTGATGAAGTGTTGCTGGTTATTGTCGTGGTGATGAAGTGTCGCTGGTTATTGTCGTGGTGATGAAGTGTCGCTGGTTGTCGTGGTGCTGAAGTGTCGCTGGTTGTTGTTGTGGTGATGAAGTGTCGCTGGTTGTCGTGGTGATGAAGTGTCGCTGGTTGTCATGGTGCTGAAGTGTCGCTGGTTGTTGTGGTGCTGAAGTGTCGCTGGTTGCCGTGGTGATGAAGTGTCGCTGGTTGTCGTGGTGATGAAGTGTCGCTGGTTGCCGTGGTGATGAAGTGTCGCTGGTTGTCGTGGTGCTGAAGTGTCGCTGGTTGTCGTGGTGATGAAGTGTCGCTGGTTGTTGTCGTGGTGCTGAAGTGTCGCTGGTTGTCGTGGTGATGAAGTGTCGCTGGTTGTCGTGGTGATGAAGTGTCGCTGGTTGTTGTAGTGGTGATGAAGTGTCGCTGGTTGTCGTGGTGATGAAGTGTCGCTGGTTGTCGTGGTGCTGAAGTGTCGCTGGTTGTCGTGGTGATGAAGTGTCGCTGGTTGCCGTGGTGATGAAGTGTCGCCGCCCCCTGCAGGACTCCACGAGTCTGGACGACTTCGAGAGGCTGAAGACTCTGGGGACCGGATCCTTCGGGAGAGTCATGCTGGTCAAACACAAAACCTCCGAGCAGTTCTTCGCCATGAAGATCCTGGACAAGCAGAAGGTGGGAGGAGGGGGGGGGGGGGGGGGGGGGAGGATGGGGCGGGGTGAGGAGGGAAGGAGGAAGAGGGGGGGGGAGGGGAGAGGAGGGGGGAGGGGAGAGGAGGAGGGAGGGGGGGGGAGGGGAGAGGAGGAGGAGGATGGGGCGGGGGTAGGAGGGACAGGAGGCGGAGGAAGAGGAGGGGGGGAGGGAGGAGGGAGAGGGGAGGATGGGGAGGGGGGAAGGAGGAGGGGAGGGGAGGAGGAGGAGGAGGAGGGGGGAGGAGCCTGAGGGGAAGGAGGAGGAGCCTGTCGTTACTTTTAATCAGTATTTTAATTCAAACCAGTTCCAGTCTTGTTTCATGGTTTCATGTCGATTCTCCTCCGTCAACAACAGAAACTTTCTATTCAAGCACTTCGAGTTAATTTCTTCTTTTGTTTGTTCATTTTGTGGCGCTTTAATATGAAATAATACAAAATTTATCTGAGCAAAAAATTATAAAAATGACAGAAACGGACATTAACAGATTTTTATTAAATCAAATGTATTTATATACCATTAAACTATTTGTAGAATAACCTTTACATTGAAAGGTATTTCTCTCATCGTGGTTCATCGTCATGGAAACGACGCCTCGGCTCGTCTCTGGAAATCGATTTCTAAAAAAAAAAAAAAAAAAAATCAATATTTTCTTAAAATGTTTAATAATTTTCTTGTGTTTGGACAAGCAGCGTTAAAAAGCGAATTGAATCCATGAATGACGGACTTGAAAGGGTTTGAAAGGAGAAGAAGGTGTGAGATGAAAGAGTGTTTCTTCTCGAGGTGGTGAAACTGAAGCAGATCGAACACACGCTGAACGAGAAGCGCATCCTGCAGGCGGTGAGCTTCCCCTTCCTGGTCCGGCTGGACTACTCCTTCAAGGTAGGGACACGCCCCCACCGTCGCCCCCGGTTACCGTGGCCTGGGCAGTCATCTGACTACTCCCCCCCCACCCCCTCCCCCGCAGGACAACTCCAACCTGTACATGGTGATGGAGTACGTCCCTGGAGGGGAAATGTTCTCACACCTCCGACGCATCGGCAGGTTCAGGTCAGCTCTCTGCTTTCTCTGGTTATTGTTATTATTATTATTACTGTTGTTGTTGTTGACGTTGTTGTTGTTGTTGTTGACTGTGTTGCAGTGAGCCTCACGCCCGGTTCTACGCCGCCCAGATCGTCCTGACCTTTGAGTACCTGCACTCCTTAGACCTGATCTACCGAGACCTGAAGCCTGAGAACCTTCTGATAGACCATCATGGCTACATCCAGGTCTGCTGCTCTGCTCAGGACCAGAGGACCTGGTACCAGGTCCTCTTCTGGTACCAGGTCCTCTTCTGGTACCAGGTCCTCTTCTGGTACCAGGTCCTCTTGTGGTACCTGGTACCAGGTACTCTCCTGGTACCAGGTCCTCTACCGGTACCAGGTCCTCTCCCGGTACCAGGTACTTTCCTGGTACCAGGTACTCTTCTGGTACCGGGAGAGTACAAGGTACCAGGTCCTCTTCTGGTACCAGGTCCTCTTGTGGTACCTGGTACCAGGTACTCTTCTGGTACCAGGTCCTCTCCTGGTACCAGGTACCACAAGAGGACCTGGTACCAGAAGAGGACCTGGTACCAGAAGAGGACCTGGTACCAGGTACTCTCCTGGTACCAGGTCCTCTACCGGTACCAGGTACTTTCCTGGTACCAGGTACTCTTCTGGTACCGGGAGAGTACAAGGTACCAGGTCCTCTACCGGTACCAGGAGAGTACCTGGTACCAACATGTAGTGTAAAATCACCATATATGAACTAAAAGGAGCTGATATGGAATAATTGTAGAAACAAAGAGAGAAACTCTTGTGTGGAATGATTCAAATACTGACGCCCTCCATTATTTCCTCTTCCTCCTCCTCTTCCTCCTCCTCCTCTTCCTCCTCCTCCTCCTCCTCCTCCTCCTCCTCTTCCTCCTCCCAGGTTACAGACTTTGGCTTTGCCAAGAGGGTCAAAGGTCGGACCTGGACGTTGTGCGGGACGCCGGAGTACCTGGCTCCAGAAATCATCCTCAGCAAAGTAAACTTTCCTTTTTAGCAGGAAGTAGAGAGGAAGAGGAGGTAGAGAGGAGGAGGTAGAGAGGAAGAGGAAGAAGTAGAGAGGAAGAGGAAGTAGAGAGGAGGAGGAAGTAGAGAGGAGGAAGTAGAGGAAGAAGTAGAGAAGAGGAGGTAGAGAGGAGGAGGAAGTAGAGAGGAGGAGGAAGTAGAGAGGAGGAGGTAGAGAGGAGGAGGTAGAGAGGAAGAAGTAGAGAGGAGGAGGAAGTAGAGAGGAGGAAGTAGAGAAGAGGAGGTAGAGAGGAAGAAGTAGAGAGGAGGAGGTAGAGAGGAGGAAGTAGAGAGGAGGAGGAAGTAGAGAGGAGGAAATAGAGGAAGAAGTAGAGAGGAGGAGGAAGTAGAGAGGAAGAAGAGAGGAGAAAGAAGAGAGGAAGAGGAAGTAGAGAAGAGTTTATTAGAACTGATCAGTTCGTCTCCAACAGACTGAACATTTCTACTGTTGACATCGTCTTCATTTAGTGTGTGTGTGTGTGTGTGTGTGTGTGTGTGTGTGTGTGTGTGTGTGTGTGTGTGTGTGTGTGTGTGTGTGCAGGGCTACAACAAGGCGGTGGACTGGTGGGCTCTGGGTGTGTTGATCTATGAGATGGCGGCTGGTTACCCTCCGTTCTTCGCCGACCAGCCGATCCAGATCTACGAGAAGATCGTCTCGGGGAAGGTGCGTGGCGCTCGCCGCCTGGCCGCCATCGCCCCGGGCGTGACGGGGTGATGGCGGCCAGGCGGACTGACGCGCTCCACTTCCTGTGTGCAGGTTCGATTCCCGTCACACTTCAGCTCGGACCTGAAGGACCTGCTGAGGAACCTTCTGCAGGTCGACCTCACCAAACGCTACGGGAACCTGAAGAACGCCGTCAACGACATCAAGGGACACAAGTGGTTCGCCACCACCGACTGGATCGCCATCTACGAGAGGAAGGCAGGGACACACACACACACACACACACACACACACACACACACACACACTAAATGAAGACGATGTAAATACTAGAAATGTTCAGTCTGTTGGAGACGAACTGATCAGTTCTAATAAACTCTTCTCTACTTCCTCTTCCTCTCTACCTCCTCTTCTCTTCCTCTTCCTCTCTACTTCTTCCTCTCTACTTCTTCCTCTCTACTTCCTCTTCTCTACTTCCTGCTCTCTTCTTCCTGCTCTCTACTTCTTCCTCTCTACCTCTTCCTCTCTACTTCCTCTTCTCTATTTCCTCTTCTCTACTTCCTCTTCTCTACCTCCTCCTCTCTACTTCCTCTTCTCTACTTCCTGCTCTCTTCTTCCTGCTCTCTACTTCTTCCTCTCTACCTCCTCCTCTCTACTTCCTCTTCTCTACTTCCTGCTCTCTTCTTCCTGCTCTCTACTTCTTCCTCTCTACCTCCTCCTCTCTACTTCCTCTTCTCTACTTCCTGCTCTCTTCTTCCTGCTCTCTACTTCTTCCTCTCTACCTCTTCCTCTCTATTTCCTCTTCTCTACTTCCTCTTCTCTACCTCCTCCTCTCTACTTCCTCTTCTCTACTTCCTGCTCTCTTCTTCCTGCTCTCTACTTCTTCCTCTCTACCTCTTCCTCTCTACTTCCTCTTCTCTATTTCCTCTTCTCTACTTCCTGCTCTCTTCTTCCTGCTCTCTTCTTCCTCCTCTCTACTTCTTCCTCTCTACCTCTTCCTCTCTACTTCCTGCTCTCTTCTTCTTCCTCTCTTCTTCCTCTCTACTTCTTCCTCTCTACTTCTTCCTCTCTACTTCCTCTTCTCTACTTCCTGCTCTCTTCTTCCTGCTCTCTACTTCTTCCTCTCTACCTCTTCCTCTCTACTTCCTCTTCTCTATTTCCTCTTCTCTACTTCCTCTTCTCTACCTCCTCCTCTCTACTTCCTCTTCTTTACTTCCTGCTCTCTTCTTCCTGCTCTCTACTTCTTCCTCTCTACCTCCTCCTCTCTACTTCCTCTTCTCTACTTCCTGCTCTCTTCTTCCTGCTCTCTACTTCTTCCTCTCTACCTCTTCCTCTCTACTTCCTGCTCTCTTCTTCCTCCTCTCTACTTCCTCTCTACTTCTTCCTCTCTTCTTCTTCCTCTCTTCTTCTTCCTCTCTACCTCTTCCTCTCTTCTTCCTCCTCTCTACTACTTACACACACACACACACACACACACACACACACACACACACACACACACACACACACACACACACTTAGAGCCACAAAAAGTTTTGTTGAGTTCTACATTCATACACTCGTATATCTTCTGTTATTTATCAGGAATTATCTACAAAAAACTGACTTTTCTTGGTCATTTTGCTTTAATTATCAAGTCATTACTTTGTTTTTTAAATAATTGTTGGTGTTTTTTTGTTTTTTTTGTTGAATAAATTCCCTTCAGATTTGTTTGTGTTCACTAACTTTTCCACGACTTTAATAACAAGTTGAACTCTTGATTTGCTTGTATTTAATGTATTTTCTTAACTAAGTTGTATTTTTTACTTCTTTCTCCAACTAATACCACCAATGACCACTAGATGTCACTGTTTCTTTACTAATGCTGCTGCAGCGCCTGTACTACATGATTTTCACCTATGGCACACACACACACACACACACACACACACACACACGCGCGCGCGCACACGCACGCACGCACGCACGCACCGCACACACACACACACACACACACACTTAGAGCCACAAAAACGTTTGTTGAGTTCTACGTTCATACACTCGTATATCTTCTGTTATTTATCAGGAATTATCTACAAAAAAATGACTTTTTTTGGTCATTTTGCTTTAATTATCAAGTCATTACTTTGTTTTAAAATAATTTTTGGTTTGTAAATTTTTTTTTTTTTGTTGAATAAATTAATGCATTTTTTTATTGTAATATTTATTAAATTTTTCCCTTCAGGTTTGTTTGTGTTCACTAACTTTTCCACGACTTTAATACTTTTTTTACTCACGACTCCTATCCAGAACCGTAATACCACCAATGACCACTAGATGTCACTGCTTCTTTACTAATGCTGCTGCAGCGCCTCTGCTACATGATTTTCACCTATCACACACGCACGCACGCACACACACACACACACACACACACACACTTAGAGCCACAAAAACGTTTGTTGACTTCTACGTTCATACACTCGTATATCTTCTGCTATTTATCAGGAATTATCTACAAAAAACTGACTTTTCTTGGTCATTTTGCTTTAATTATAAAGTCATTACTTAGTTTTTTAATAATTGTTGGTTTGATTTGTAATTTTTTTGTTTGTTGAATAAATTAATACATTTTTTTATACTAATATTTATTACATTTTTCCCTTCAGGTTTGTTTGTGTTCACTAACTTTTCCACGACTTTAGTAACAAGTTGAACTCTTGATTTGCTTGTATTTAATGTATTTTCTTAACTATAAGTTGTATTTCTTGCTTATCTCTCCAGCCACGTCTCCTGTACAGAACTGTAATACCACCAATGACCACTAGATGTCACTGTTTCTTTACTAATGCTGCTGCAGCGCCTGTACTACATGATTTTCACCTATCACACACACACACACACACACACACACACACACCCAGGCTAAAGTGTGTGTGTCTGGCTGCAGGTTGAAGCTCCCTTCATACCAAAGTGCCGAGGCCCCGGCGACACCAGCAACTTCGACGACTACGAGGAGGAGGAGATCCGCGTGTCTCTCACGGAGAAATGCTCCAAGGAGTTCTCGGAGTTCTAGGAGGCGGCGACTCGGGACATATCAGGGAAAACCACGGGGGTCTTTGCCCTCCGCTAGAGACTCGGGGCGGCGCGGCGGCCATCTTCTTTTTCAGACTGGCCGCCGGGCTGGAGGAGGTGGTGCCCCTCACCGTCACACACACACACACACACACACACACACACACACACACACTCCGGCGTATACAGCAGACACACACACCTTTCCTTTCTTTTTTGTACCCACCACTTTAGTTTTCTTTTTCTTTTTTACTTTGGATGTTTCCACCTCCACGTTAAACCAGAGTCTGGTCGGTCGCAGGGGGCGTGGCCACAGCCGGGAGGGGGCGTGGCTTGTGTGTCGAGGGGGCGTGGTCACGCCTGCAAATCCGTCTGTCCAATCCAAAGCAGCGACTCCAGACGGGAAGAGTCTCTCTGCTTTTTTTGCCTCCGACGGCGGAGTCGTTAGCAAACCTCCGCGTTTTCTTCAATTAGCGACTCTCGGATCAAAGGTTCGCTCCAACAAAGACGAATCCGTCGGACTAAAGTCCAGATAAAATCCTCGAAATGCTAAAAGTTTTAGCAGGTGAAGCTGTTTATGTTCAGGACAGGAGCTTTTCTTGTTTTTCAGCGATTTGTGTATGGAGGCGTTGTGCTACGCGTGGCCACCAGGTGTCACTGTGTCTCACTGAGGAAAAAGGGGAAAATCCACACGGAAGGAAGAACTCGGAGTGAAAAAACCTGAAAACCTGAGAAGAAAAGTAGAAACTGAAACCTGAGGAACGAAGTTGACAGAAAGGTTCGAGTTGTCGACAAGAAAATCTGATAATTAGGTTTTTGTTGTTAAAAAAAACAATTCAAGATGTTTAGTAACTAAAAGCGAAACTCATTTCAGTTAAAATGAGTGAAATCGGTCGCGTTTCATCACAATGATCAAACTAAGTTCATTTAACAAGTTTCTTGTTGGTTCGGCGACTAAAATCACGTCTGAAGTCACAAATTTCGCTAAAAAGTCACAAATTGAGTAAAAAAAAAAAATCCGGTGATTTCAGACGATTTATCGAGACGCGTTGAAATAGAAGTTTATTTTCCACGGCATCGTTCGCGTCGGCGAAACTTTTTAATCGGAGCTTCTGGAGGCGTTTTGTTTCAGGATCGACGTTAAAGATTTAACCTTTAAAGTTCCAGTCGGTTTGAATCTGGACGACTAGATTAACTTCTGACGTTTAACTTTTTCAGTATTAATTCGTTTTTTATTTTTTTTATTTTGTCTCGAGGAGCTCGTGTTCCAGACGTTCCAGATGTGTAACTCTGGCGATTCGTACATGAACACAAAACTCAGATTCTTACGAGAAAAAAATGGTTAAAATATTAATAAAAATCCCTTTTTCTTTCACTGAGAGTTTAAAATTTCAACTATTCTGGAGCTTTTCTGGCATTTTGGAGCTCCGTCGTTCCCGCCATGCTAGCTGCAGCCACCGGGGGGGCGGCGACGTCTCCGGTTTGCAGAACTGCTGGAACAACGACACTTTGCCCCGCGGACTGAGAATCCAGAACGTTCCTCCGGGATCCGTTAGTCGTTGATCTTACTCTTGTTTTGTCTCGTTGTTCGCGGCGACGAGACGCTAATAGCCCGCGGCGGCGTTAGCGTTAGCGTTAGCCTGCCGCCTTCGGAAATAAGAGAAGAGTTTAATTCAAAGTGTTTTTTTTTTTTTAAAGGAAGTGTTTCCAGAACCTTCCGGAGCTCTTCAGACTCCAAGTTTGTACGTTTTGGCGTTTTGTTTTGTTTTTTTTTTTTAACGGCGGCGTTCCGGGATTTTCCTCACGAGACGCCGGCAGAATCGCAAACTGCTCCTCTCATCACGCATAACCGCCGTCGTTCAGCTCATCACGTCATATAAATCCTTTCGTATATGTTTTTATTTATACACATTAGAGATGCTAATAAATTTTATTTTTAAAAGTGTTCCGATCTCCGTCGTTCATTCCCCTTCCTGACCACACGGCGGCGCCATTCAGCCTCCGGTGTGACGAACCTGCTGGGACTGAAGAGAGTTTATAATGTTGTGAAATGTGAAATATCTAAATTACATTCAATGAATGAATAAACAAAAATGTCACCTTTTACAGAAATATCTGAACTTGCAATAACAATAAAAGCAATTTTTATCATTAGAAATTAATATATAATAGAAATAAAGCTAAACGGGTTTGTCCAAAGAAATAAATCAATCAGCTTTTAATCTGAAGGCAGATTTATTCCCAGTGATCGGCGCCTTAATTTATAAAATAAATAATAAAATTGTAGAGGATGATAGTAATTGTCAAAAACCTCGTTTGCTGCATACAAATATATAAAAATTGTTTTTAAATTCAAATTTCACGTTTGTTACAAAAAAGGATGGATCAATTAATATAAACTTAATATATTACTTTTCCACATTGATTTAGAACCAGATCAAAATCAACTGTATGTGAAGTAAAATGCAAACACTGGAAACATTTATCATGACTTTTATTTTGATAGAGACGTTTCCGTCGTGAAAAGAAATTCAGTTTGTGTTTCTTCTTCAGTGAAACGAAATAAATGACGGATTGACGATCGGCTCATTAACGTAGAATCACAGAATTCTGTGTGGAACGGTAAAATATCAAAGTTTATTAAATGTTTTTATAAATTAAACGACGACGCAGAAACACGTTTTTTTTTCATCTTTTATTCATTCAGTAATAAATATGAAATAAACATTTCGACAGGGAAATAATCACAACTGTATAAAAACGTGACGCGTCCGTCGACATCCAGTCAGTAAAAAATAATCCGGAACATTTTATCAAAAAAAATCAACCAAAAAACCCTTTTTAATAAATAGAAAAATTAACTACAACCAAAAAATCTTAATGTTGAAAACGACTTTCAATACATTCAGTTCATGTATGAATGGATAATTAATTATCAAATGGCACAAAAATGGAAAAAGTTCAGATAAAGTTTTGGGAAATTTGACGAAAAAAAAAACTAAATTTGAGGAAAACAAATGTATGTTTATGTTTGTCTTTTCTTAAAGTCGCTTATTAAAACGTTTCAACCCAGAAACTCGTTTCACACCAGAGAAGAAGAAAAAGAGGAGGAAGAGGAGAAGGAGGAGGAAGAAGAGGAGGAGCAGGAGGAAGAGAAGAAGAAGAGGGAAAGGAGGAGGAAGAGAAGGAGGAGGAAGAGGAGGAGGAGCAGGAGGAGGAAGAGGAAGAGAAGGATGAAGAGGAGGAGCAGGAGGAGGAGCAGGAGGAGGAGGAAGAGAAGGAGGAGGAGGAGGATAAGGAGGAGGAAGAAGAGGAGGAGCAGGAGGAAGAGAAGAAGAAGAGGGAAAGGAGGAGGAAGAGGAGGACCAGGAGGAGGAAGAGGAAGAGAAGGATGAAGAGGAGGAGGAAGAGGAAGAGAAGGAGGAAGAGGAGGAGGAGGAGCAGGAACAGGAGGAGGAGGCAGAGGAAGAGGAGGAAGAGGAAGAGGAGGAGGAGGATGAGGAAGAGGAAGAGGAAGAGGAGAAGGAGCAGGAGGAGGAGGAGGAAGAGCAGGAGGAGGAGCAGGATGAGGAGGAGGAAGAGCAGGAGGAGGAGGAGGAGCAGGAGGAGGAGGAGGAAGAGCAGGAGGAGGAGCAGGATGAGGAGGAGGAGGAGGAGGAAGAGCAGGAGGAGGAGGAGGAGGCTCTACTTCCAGAACAGGATGTTCCAGAACAGCAGCCAGCAGGAGGAGGAGGAGGAGGAAGAGAAGGAGGAGGAGGAGGAGCAGGAAGAGGAGGAGGAGGAGGAGGAGGAGGAGGAGGAGGAGGAGGAGGAGGCTCTACTTCCAGAACAGGATGTTCCAGAAGAGCAGCCAGCAGGAGGAGGAAGGGGAGGAAGAGGAAGAGGAAGAGGAGGAGGGAGAGGAGGAGGAGGAAGGGGAGGAAGAGGAAGAGGAGGAGGAGGAGGAAGAGCAGGCTCTACTTCCAGAACAGGATGTTCCAGAAGAGCAGCCAGCAGGAGGAGGAGGAAGAGGAGGAGCAGGAAGAGGAGGAGGAGGAGGAAGAGGAGGAGGAAGAGGAGGAGGAAGAGGAGGAGGACGAGGAGGAGCAGGAAGAGGAGGAGGAGGAAGAAGAGGAGGAGCAGGAGGAAGAGGAAGAGGAGGAGCAGGAGGAGGAAGAAGAGGAGGAGAAGGAAGAAGAGGAGGAGCAGGAGGAAGAGGAGGAGGAAGAGAAGGAGGAGGAGGAGCAGGCTCTACTTCCAGAACAGGATGTTCCAGAAGAGCAGCCAGCAGGGGAAGAGCAGCAGCGCGGCCAGGGGGAAGAGCAGCGAGCCGTACAGGAAGTGGTCCAGGATTCCCTGGGCGACGACTGACAGGTACGACATCCAGCCGTCCAGGAAGCTGAGCGGCGTCTCCTGCAGCTCGGAAGAAGAAGACGCTGAGCAGGAGGGTGGAGGCGGGGCTTAGCAGCACCAGGACCACGGCCGACAGCAGCCTGGAGGGAGGGGAGGGGGGGGGGCGGAGTTACTACTGGTGTGTGTGTGTGTGTGTGTGTTTGAACGTGTGTGTGTGTGTGTGAGTTACTTGGGGGCGTGCGGCGTGACGAAGGCGGCCACGGGCACCAGCGTCAGCGCCAGGATGAAGCCCAGGGAGAAGTTGATGAGCGCCGTGCAGCCGAGCAGCACGGCGAGGTAGAGCAGCGCCAGGAGCTTCAGAACCTTCCAGCCCTGCTCAGTGCCTTCGCCTGAGAGCAGCCTGCACACACACACACACACACACACACACACACACACACACACACACACACACACACACACACACACACACACACACACACACACACACACACACACACACACACACACACACACACACACACACACACACACACACACACACACACACAGTTAAAGTCCTAGTGAAATGAAAATCCCACCTCCAAAACACTCTGGCTGTCGCTTCTAGGATCCTTTTTATCCCGGCTAGCTGCTAGCTGCGTGAGCTAGCGGCTCCCGCTAGCCGCTAGCCGTGCTCCTTTCCTCCTCTCTCGGTCTCTTCCAGGCTCAATCTTTCATCAAGGCTCATAAAACGCCGACTAGAACTTCAAAACACTGTAAAAACTTAAGAGGAAACAAGCCGATATAAACACAACAGATCGA
>NC_137659.1:518304-525804 GCF_963422515.1 Blennius ocellaris
ACACAGTGGCCATGGTGACCAACACAGTGACCAACACATTAACACATTGACCAACACGTTGACCAACACATTGACCAACATGTCCGTCCATCAACATGTTGACCAACATGTTGACCAACCCATCGACCAACCCGCTGCCCCGCTCACCCGACTCTCTTCTTGTGGGCGGAGAACTCCCGGCCGGTGGCCAGCGCTCGCTCCCCGGCGGGGAACCGTTCCTCCACCATGGTGGAACCCATGGCGTTCTCCGACATGTACGTCCGCAGGGTGAACGGCTCGAACGCCAGACCCATGAACCAGGCCACGCCCGCCAGGTAGCACACCACGCTGGGGGGAGGGGGCGGAGTCACACGGTTCAGTTACTGTTTCACCAAAACCCTGTTCAGCGCACACACACACACACACACACACACACACACACACACACACACACACACACACACACACACACACACACACACACACACACACACACACACACACACACACACACACACACACACACACACACACACACACACACACACACACCAGATCGGGGCGTTGAGGCGGGTCAGCAGGCTGATCAGAGCCCGTCTCCTGGTGGGGTCTGACAGTAGTCCCATGGCGGGGCGCTGCTCCTGAATCCTGAAGCTGGAATCACCGGACGGACCTGAAAGCAGCACGAGAGCCCAAATAGTTTATTATTTAAAAAAAAATAAACAGCGATCGTTCCAGATCGTTTATTAACTTCGCGACGAGCCGAACGAGTCGTCGTCAAAACGCTCCAGAGTGAAATGAGATTATAAAACCGACAATATCGACACAAACCTCCGCCGGTCGCGTTCACCTGCTCCGGAGAGAAATGTTCCGCTTCCTGGTTTGCACGCCGGAACGTTAAGGCGACGGACACACTTCCGCTCAAACGATCGCCCGAAACAATATGTATATTAAAAACATAAAAAAAAAAAAAAAACAGCAACTTTAAAAACATGTAAATTAAGCAAAACAATTAAACTACTTTAACAAACGTGATATAATATCTCAACGTTTTATATTTAAAACGTTGAGATATTATAGCGTATAAAATGACGTCACAGGAAGCGCTTTCTCTTTGAGCTACAAACGAGTAACGATGGTTTTTAAAACGTCTTATTTTGCTCAATTGTTGCTGAAAAACAAACTTATCCTGAAGTATGAAATGAGAAAATTAATATAATTCAGGAGAAACTGTCTCTGGTCTGATCTGCGACACCAAGAATGATTTTTGTGATTAAACCTGCATTTTAAAATGTAAACTAAAGTTCTTATTTCTCATTTTCCCCAGTTGCTTGGATTTATTATTCCCTGTAAAAAAATAAAAATAAAAGCACCACTGTGATGTATTTAGTGTGATGTATTGGAATTAAATTAAGTTTCAACCTCTTTTTCAAACATTTAAAAGTACAAGCAATGTTTTATTTTTCTTAATTGTTGAATCTGTTTCACAAACAAACAAATCTCAGACGATCCAAATCTTTATTCAACTTTCTGCGTACAAAAAAAACAACCTCAAACTTTGAATAAAGTATAAAAAAAAAAAAAAAAAGGTCCAGAGCTGCGCTGGCGGTGCGTTCAGGGACACACGTTGAGCACCGCCCCCTCCTGCAGGTGCTGCCGCACCACCTCGTCCAGCACCTTGCTCACGCCCTTGCACGCCGTCATGGCCGCCTCCATCAGCGCCTCCAGGTGGTCCTGGTGCAGCCGCGCGTCCATCTGCAGCAGCGCGATCTGCCCGCTGCGCGGCAGCAGCGCCAGCGCCAGCGAGCTCACGCCGCCGCTCTCCTCGGCGTAGCACAGGTCGGCCAGCGGCGTCTCGTCCACGAAGCCCACGGAGCAGGCGCACACGTAGTCCCGCATCGGGATGCCGGCGTCCATCACGGCGAGCGTCGCCGCGTTCACGCACACGCTGTAGTTCCCGCCGTCCGACTGGAGGATCTGAGGCGACACAACGAGCCGCAGAAATATATGTTATAAAACACAGTGGAGGAAAATGTAGAAAACTAGAGCGAATTGAAACTTGAAATATATAAAAACGTGGAAAAAAATTACAGAAAAAAATCACGAAAATGTTACGTTAAAGTAGTTCTATGTATATATGTCTAGATCGGTGTGTCGTCGACAAAAAAAACCCTGAACTAAAGCAAAAAACCCTTCAAATCAAAATATATCAAAATATGAAAAAAATAACAGAAAAACCACGAAACTGTTACGTTAAAGTAGTTCTATGTATATATGTCTAGATCGGTGTGTCGTCGTTGATTATAGATTGATTTTTGTGAATATGTACGTTCAGAAAATAAACATTTATATATATTTATTTGACACACACTGTAGGAAAATATAGGTATAAGTCATATTAGAGTAAATACATTATTTTTGTACGTTTGGTCATATCTGGGAGAAAATTAAGAATAAAAAGATAAATGAACTATAATCAATATTGAATATGTTGTATATATGTATATATACATATATATATTTAAGATCAACTAATACGTCTTATTAATTGAACTTAAAGTAAATAAAGCAAAAATCAAAGTATTGGAAATGTCAAAGGCGACAAAAAAACCCTTCAAATCAAAATATATAAAAATATGGAAAAAAATAACAAGAAAATGTTATAATAACTAGTTCTATGTATATATGTCTAGATCGGTGTGTCGTCATTGATCATATGTGAATATGTACGTTCAGAAAATAAACATTTATATAAATGTATTTGAACACACACACACACACTGTAGGTATATATAGGTATAAGTTATATTGGCGTAAATACATAATTTTTGTACGTTTGGTCATGTCTGGAAGAAAATTAAGAATAATAAAAAGATGAAAGAACTATAATCAATATTGAACATGTTGATATATATAGCATCTATTAGTACATCTTATAAATTCAACTTAAAGTAAATAAAGCAAAAAGCAAAAACCCTTCAAATCAACGAGAGAAAAGTTTGATTTCCGCTTCCAGTCAAAGTGAGAGAAGATCAAAGATCAAAGGGTTGAAAGGCGACACCTTGACGTAGATGTCGATCTGCGAGCGCGGGTACAGCCGCGTCAGGATGGCGGCCTCGAACGTCTGCTTGAGGTGGAGGCTCATCTCCGTGGACTTCTTGTCGCCGTGCGGCCGCCGCTTCCTCTCCGCCGTGCTGAAGGTGGCCATGCTGTACTGGCAGTTGATGGCCGCGCGGTCGTGCAGCGTACGGCTGCGGGAGCCGCGCATCTGCAGGGCGGCGGCGGCGGCAAACACAAGGCGGCAGGCGTTAAGACGTGCAAGTTGTATTCAGAGTTACCCTGAAGCTAGTAATCCGATTACTTGCAAGAACGAGAAGGTTTTACTGGAATTCAATTTTACATAAACGACTTAATTCAGTTTGTGATTCAAAGCTGTTGGAACAAGTCGAATCCAGATCTTTAAAGGTCGTGATGGAGCTTCTGTAACCATGGCAACACAAGACACTTACCCCCCCAACGACTGTTTGTTAAAGTTTTTGCATTATTGTTTCAGAAAAGTTTCAAGAAATTTGCATTTTGGTTCCAGATTCCAGTCATTATTATAGAAACATTATTATTATTATTATTATTATCATCACTCAGTTGAGAAAAGCTCGTTATCTTTGTACTTCCAGTGGAAACTCTGTTTACGTTGTTTACTAAAGTTCCCCGGATGTGATCAGATGCTCTTGGTTTTTCTAAACAACGTTTAAAAAGGAGGAAGACGTGACACGCGCCTCACGTGGGACAGACGATGTTTATCTTCACGACATTTTCTCGCGCTTTGCGGCAGAAGTGAAAGTTCTGGTTGTTTTGTGTCGTGACTGCAGGTTAAAGCGTCAATAAATACGTTTATCAGTTAAATCCTCCTTTATCGTTCTACACGGACAGTAACGGACAGTAACGGACCCCCCCCCCCCCCCCCCCCCCCCCCAATACCGACCCCCGCCCGGGAAACACTCACCTCGTGCGGGCCGTACACCACCGCCAGGGCCCGGGTGTTCCCCTGCTCCAGGTACGCGGATCCGTCCGCCTGAGCGAAGACTCCCATGCGGGCCTGAAACTTCCGCAGCTCGGCCGCCTTCCTGCCGTCCAGCCGGTAACCCTGGTCCGAGAGCAGCTCCAGACCCGCCATGTCCGCGCGGTGCGAGTCAGCGGACTACATTACCCAGAATCCCCCTCCGATCTGATAACGAGCAATGCATGTGCAGCGCGGTTCAGCGGACTACATTACCCAGAATCCTCTCTGATCTGAGACCAGCCGTGTCCGCGCAACGCGGGTCGCTACGCTACACTGTATTTCCCAGAATCCCCTCTGATCTGAGACCAGCCGTGTCCGCGCAGCGCGGGTCGCTACGCTACACTACATTACCCAGAATCCCCTCTGATCTGAGACCAGCCGTGTCCGCACAACGCGGGTCGCTACGCTACACTACGTTACCCAGAATCCCGTTCATTGAGCTACAGGAAGCGCGGAGGGTCAAACCCAGTCAGCGTTAAACCAGAAGACAATTTAAGGAAGATCGAAATGTTGTTTTTGCGCCGAAACGATTCCTTATTTGTTTCGGTTTTGTTCCATTATCTGCGCAACGCAAAAGTGTTTTACATGAATGATGACAACGTGTTTGTTTGGACTGTTTGATTCTCTTAACAAGTCGTTTATTCCTCTTGTCATATTATTACATTCACTGTTACAAACAACTATTTTATTGGTTTTCATAACAAGTTCTAACGTTACTTTCTTAATTGACTCGGTTTTTAAACCCTAATTTTCTTTCAATTTCATCCATTCTTCATTTTATTGCAAAATGATGGTTTATTGACTGCAGTTTGTATCATCAGAGTGTAAATAATCTATTAATATGAACAGTTGGTCAATGCAAACATTATTTCACCAGTCAGGAGCTGCAGAACAAACCATTTGTTTTACATGTAAGGAAGTAAGGAAGTAAGGAAGCGTCGGGATTCAAATAAAGACTGATGGACAGACGATGTGGAGCTCATTTGTTCAGCGCTGAGAAAGAACTGCACGTATAAAAGGTAAAACCAGGTGAGACTCACCTGTGAAGGTGATTAAATCCTGCAGCCGAGTCACCAAACCGTCAACCCTCAATGAACATCTTCCTCCTCTAATCCAGATTATAGAGCATCTTCCCTCCTCCAATCCAGATTATAGAGCATCTTCCTCCTCTAATCCAGATTATAGAGCATCTTCCTCCTCCAATCCAGATTATAGAGCATCTTCCTCCTCTAATCCAGATTATAGAGCATCTTCCTCCTCTAATCCAGATTATAGAGCATCTTCCTCCTCTAACACCAGATTATAGAGCATCTTCCTCCTCCAATCCATATTATAGAGCATCTTCCTCCTCTAAACACCAGATTATAGAGCATCTTCCTCCTCTAATCCAGATTATAGAGCATCTTCCTCCTCTAACACCAGATTATAGAGCATCTTCCTCCTCTAACGTCAGATTATAGAGCATCTTCCTCCTCTAATCCAGATTATAGAGAATCTTCCTCCTCTAACTGATTTAACTCCAGTTGAACTTGAGTGGATCATGACTCGGTGTCGCCCGCTCAGCTAATGCTAATGCTAACACCTACATTATCAATGCAGGAGATTACAAGTAACAAGTTACTTTTTTTTTACTCTTCATCAACTAGTAACATTAAAACCTTAAAGATCGAGTGTGGTTTAGTTTTATTTGTTGAAAAACACTAAATCCAAGTCCAGTCGACTCTATTCAACGTCTCCCGAGCTAACGACAACATGCAAACACATTTATATTTAATATAAATGTAAATAGAAGTGGCTGGTTTTCATGTGCCGCTCCACCTCCACCTCCACCTCCACCTCCACCCGCCAGCAGAGGGAGCCACGGAGCGGCTCTGCCCCGCCGTCAGGAGTGGCTGCGTGATGAATTACAGACAATAAGGTGGAGGGCGCTCAGCCGGGCGGAGCTGACAGATAATAAATGTGGCGAGGCGGAGGAAGCGGCGTGGAACTGAAGAAGAGGTTTATAGGTGGAAACGGGGACTTTGTGCCAACAGTTTATTATGTGTCCCCATCATGCAGAGACTGTGTGTGTGTGTGTGTGCGTGTGTGTGTGTGTGTGTGTGTGTGCGTGTGTGTGTGTGTGTGTGTGTGTGTGTGTGTGTGTGTGTGTGTGCGTGTGTGTGTGTGTGTGTGCGCGTGCGTGTGTCGGAAATGAAACCAAATAAACCTGGTTGAACCGTCCTTTATTGTTCCACGCTCTTCCAGTGTGAATCTTTAAAGGTGCAGTACGTCAGATGTTACGCAATACCCCCCCCCCCCCCCCCCCCCCCCCGTGCACTAGGGGGCAGCGGTGAGCCACCTTGTGTTTTTGTTTTTTGTTGGGTTTTTTTAGCTGCAGCCTCCGTTGTGTTTTCAAGAGAAGAGACGCTAGCCGGCTAGCAGGCTAGCGGGCTAGCGGGCTAGCGTCAGTCGCTACGTCAAAGTTTTATACAAAACTGAAGGTTTGAAGTGATTTTGGGTGAAGCTTCATGAAGTGTCGTCTCCTGCTGTCGGTGTTACGACCAGTTTTGCATCGAGAGAAGAAACCCCCCCTCTCCGATGCTGTCAGAGTCTGTAGGGGGGGGGGGTTCTCTGCAGGGATGCAGAACTTGGCGTAACACCGGCGGCGCTGCAGGAGCCGGAGGCAGCTGAGGCGGCGAAACCAAACTGACCCAACGGTCAAAAAAAAAAAAAAAAAAAACAGAGAGTAAAGGAAAGCAGGGAAAGTGGAGGAGGGAGGCGGAGCGGACTCCGGATTCCGGCGGATTTTGTTCGGAGACTCGGAACGGAAAAAACAAAAAGGCGTCAAAAGGAAAAAAAGAGCTCAGCTGGTTTTATGGCACCTGTGGTGTCGAGGACGAGTCGGTCAGAGGGAGGGACTTCCTGTGGAGCCGCCGTCTGTCTCCGTCTGTCTCCGTCTGTCTCCGTCTGTCTCCGTCTCTCCGCTGTGGAGAAGCAGAAGCATCGTCTTCGTCACCTTCATCATCTTCATCGTCCTCACCCGTCCCTCCAACACCTTGTTTATCATGACTGAAAGAATCTTCACTAATTATACACAATCTTCCTCCTCCTCTTCCTCCTCCTCCTCCTTTTCATCCTCCTCTTCCTCTTCCTCCTCCTCCTCCTTTTCATCCTCCTCTTCCTCCTCCTCCTCCTGCTCCTCTTCCTCCTCCTCCTCTTCCTCCTCCTCTTCCTCCTCCTCTTCCTCTCTCTTCCTCCTCCTCCTCTCCTCTTCTTCTTCCTCTTCCTTCTCCTCTTCCTCCTCCTCCTCCTCCTCTTCCTCCTCCTCTCCTCTTCCTCCTCCTCCCCCTCCTCCTCTTCCTCCTCCTCTTCCTCCTCCTCCTCCTCTTCCTCCCCTTCCTCCTCCCCTTCCTCCTCCTCCCCTCCCCCTCCCCCTCCTCCTCCTCCTCCTCCTCCTCCTCCTCCTGGACTCACCAGTCAGA
>NC_137659.1:530104-630104 GCF_963422515.1 Blennius ocellaris
AAATCAAATAAAAAAGTAACTATAATACTTCATTAAATTCCCTTTTTTGTACATTTTTCCCTCATTACGGCGCTCCAGGGAGCTGTGGGGGTCAAAGGTCAAGCGTGAGATTGGAACCGGCAAACTCCTGACGCCAAGTCCACTTCCCTCAGGTCCAGATCAGCTGATTCAAATTTTTTTTTTTTTAAACTTAAAAAGATATACAAATGCAATAAAGCCCACTTGAAATTTAACATGGAATTTCATATTCAACAGAATATAACAGTATTTAAATCACTTCACTTGCAGCTGATTTAAAAAAAAAAATTTTTTAACTTTTTTTTTTTTTTTTTTACTTTTAAAAATTTTAAGATTTGGATTTTAAATCCTTGTTTCTGAATTCTTTAAATCAAATAAAAAAGTTCCCTCAGGTCCAGATCAGCTGATTTAAACATTTATTTTTTTTAACTTAAAAAGATATTCAAATGCAATGAAGCAATAAACTTGAAATTTATCAGGGAATTTCATATTCAACAGATTATAACAGTATTTAAATTACTTCACTTGCAGCTGATTTAAAAAAACTTTTAATTTTTTTTTTTTAAAAACGTAAAAAAATTTTTTTGAACTTTTAAAAATTTTAAGATTTGGATTTTAAATCCTTGTTTCTGAATTCTTTAAATCCAACAAAAAAGTTCCCTCAGGTCCAGATCAGCTGATTTAAACATTTATTTTTTTTTAAACTTAAAAAGATATTCAAATGCAATGAAGCAATAAACTTGAAATTTATCAGGGAATTTCATATTCAACAGATTAAAACAGTATTTAAATTACTTCACTTGCAGCTGACTTCAAAAACTTAAAAAAAACTTTTTGTTTCTGAGTTCTTTTAATCAAATAAAAAAGTAACTATAATACCTTATTAAATTCTTTTTTTGTAAATTTCCACTCATTACGGCGCTCCAGGGAGCTGTGTGTGTGTGTGTGTGTGTGTGGGGGGGGGGGGGGTCAAAGGTCAAGCATGAGATTGGAACCGGCAAACTCCTGACGCCAAGTCCACTTCCCTCAGGTCCAGATCAGCTGATTTAAAAAAATTTTTTTAAAAACTTAAAAAGATATACAAATGCAATAAAGCCCATTTGAAATTTATCACTAAATTTCATATTCAACAGATTATAACAGTATTTAAATCGCTTCACTTGCAGCTGATTTAAAAAAAACTTTTAAAAAAACGTATTTTTTTTTTGAAAAACTTAAAATTTTAAGATTTGGATTTTAAATCCTTGTTTCTGAGTTCTTTAAATCAAATAAAAAAGTAACTATAATACCTTATTAAATTCTTTTATTTTTTTATTTTCCCCTCATTACGGCGCTCCAGGGAGCTGTGGGGGGGTCAAAGGTCAAGCGTGAGATTGGAACCTGCAAACTCCTGACGCCAAGTCCACTTCCCTCAGGTCCAGATCAGCTGATTTAAAAAAAAAAAAAAAAAACTTAAAAAGATATACAAATGCAATAAACTTGAAATTTATCACTAAATTTCATATTCAACAGATCATAACAGTATTTAAATCGCTTCATTTGCAGCTGATTTAAACATTTAAAAAAAAAAAACTTAAGATATACAAATGCAATGAAGCAATAAACTTAAAATGTATACGAGAATTTCATATTCAACAGAATATAACAGTATTTAAATCGCTTCACTTGCAGCTGACTTAAAAAAACTTTTAAAAAAACTTAATGTTTTTTTCAAAAACTTAAAATTTTAAGATTTGGATTTCAAATCCTTGTTTCCGAGTTCTTTAAATCAAATAAAAAATTAACTATAATACTTTATTAAATTCCCTTTTTTGTAAATCTCCCCTCATTACGGCGCTCCAGGGAGCTGTGTGTGTGTGTGTGTGTGTGTGTGTGTGTGTGTGTGTGTGGGGTCAAAGGTCAAGCATGAGATTGGAACCGGCAAACTCCTGACGCCAAGTCCACTTCCCTGAGGTCCAGATCAGAACCGCCCCGAAACACCTTTATACAGCGAGTGCACTTCTTTATTTATTCTCTCTCTCTCTCTCTCTCTCTCTCTCTCTCTCTCTCTCTGTGAGGAGTGTGTGTGTAGGAGGATGATAGATGTGACACGGTGTAATGACGGCGGCGTTAGCTTGCGGAGGAGAGCGGGAGGCGCCGCGGTTCACGTAAATACGGGACGTCCCCCCCCCCCCCCCCCCACACTTCCCCTCCCCCCCCCCCCCACGGTCGGAGGTGAAGCCCTCTGATTCCCGTCTTCCACCTCTAATCTGCACTTCCTCACGCCGCTTTAAAAGTGGAAGAGAAGTACGGCCCACGAGGAAGAAACCCCCCCCCCCCCCCCACCCCCCCCCCCCACTTTATTTGTTTCCCAAAAAAAAAACAAAAAAAACGACTAATACCTTTACTTGAGCAATTCCTCATCTAAGTGCATGAACGTTATCAAGTGAGAAATGCATGCAAGGGAAAATAAAATCCTGTGGACAGGATTCTCCACGCTGGTGATCAAAGCCTGATTTTCTTCTTTTTTTTTTTTTACTCCGGATTCCAGCCTTCAACATTTTATTTATTTATTTATTTTTTGTTTGTTTCAACTCCTCCTGCCTGAATTCGAGCCTTTTTTTTTTTTTTTTTTTTTTATAACAAGCTCGTAATCAGCGGTGGGTTTTCGCGAGACGTCCACCTCTCACGTCTAATCTGATTCACTTCCTGTGCCGCCGCCGCCGCCGCCGCCGCCGCCGCCGCGTCGGCAATTATCCTCCGTGATGTTATGAAGCCCCGGCGTGACGCCGGTCGGCCCTAATTGATTTGTTTAGAACCGGAGGTGAAGGCGTTTAACATCGTCAGTGTGTGTGTGTGTGTGTGCGTGTGTGTGTGTGTGTGTGTGTGTGTGTGTGCTCCTGTCAGGCTCCGTTGTGAGCTCACTTACGTCGTAGATTAACATCGCGCCACTGTTTTCATTGATACGACGTAAAGAAGGATTAAAGTAAAAGAAAGAAGGAAAGAAAACATGCAGAGACGAAGAACTGCAAAGACAAATGTGACTATTTTAATATATTTACGCACAAACAGACACGTTCTCACACACAATATTAAATTATATATGTATATATTTATATTTATATTTGGCTTCTTTTTGTTTGTTTTGTTTTTATTTTTATGTGTAATTTAACAACTCATACCAGAAACCACATTCCAACATTTTTATATAGAATTTCCCTAATAAATTTATAATTAATTCATATTTTTCCATTTAATTAATTAAACGAATTAATTTTATACATGTAATTTAATTTTATTCTATTAAATTTGATTCTATCCTGCAATAATCTGAAGGATATCCTCTCATTAGGTTTATGAATTACCAACAGAAATTTACTTAAATTTTTTTTAAAATCAGCAACAAACTTGTCCAGAAGTTCAAAATGCTTAAAAAAAACAAATTAAAAAAAACATTAGTGTTTAATCATCCAGATTATTAGTCTATAAACTAGTTGTAAACTTCAAACCAACTTACAAAGGATCCTCAAACTATTAAAAACATATTTTAAATTTGATCCATAAATCAACCGTAAGCCTCTGAAAAGTTAAGATTTTGTCCAAAATAACTTCCAGTCCTCGTTTGTTTCTGAATAATTGGTGTTAAATGAGTCCAGAGACTTTAAACTTCAACAAAACTTTCAGGCCCGTTTTTAAACGACGACGACATTTCAAGTAAAAATAAAACATTTCTCAGTTTTTGTTTCAGAAATGCTTTGAAAAACACGTCTGTTTCCATAGAAACGGCAAAAAATGGAGTTTAGTGGACAGAACACCAAGTTGGATTGTTATTAGGGGTGACTTTCAAAATAAAACTACCAAGTGGGATTGTTATCATGGTGACTTTCATAATAAAACTACCAAGTTGGATTATCATGGTGACCGTCAAAATAAAAGTACCAAGTTGGATTGTTATCAAGGTGACTGTCAAAATAAAACTACCAATTTGGATTGTTATTACAGTGACTGTCAAAATAAAACCACCAAGTTGGATTGTTATCACGGTGACTGTCAAAATAAAAGTATCAAGTTGGATTGTTATCACGATGACTGTCAAAATAAAACTACAGAGTTGGATTGTTACTATGGTGACTGTCAAAATAAAAGTACCAAGTTGGATTGTTATCGTGGTGACTGTCAAAATAAAAGTACCAAGTTGGTTTGTTATCATGGTGACTGTCAAAATAAAAGTATCAAGTTGGATTGTTATCACGATGACTGTCAAAATAAAACTACAAAGTTGGATCGTTATCATGGTGACTGTCAAAATAAAACTACAAAGTTGGATTGTTATCATGGTGACGGTCAAAATAAAAGTATCAAGTTGGATTGTTATCATGGTGACTGTCAAAATAAAAGTACCAAGTTGGATTGTTATCACAGTGACTGTCAAAATAAAAGTATCAAGTTGGATTGTTATCACGAGGACTGTCAAAATAAAACTACAGAGTTGGATTGTTACTATGGTGACTGTCAAAATAAAACTACAAAGTTGGATTGTTATCATGGTGACGGTCAAAATAAAAGTACCAAGTCCAGGAGAACATGGACTTGGAGTCACGACCCCACAGAGGAAACGTCGTCCTGATCGTCTCTACTGAGCATGTGCAGAACGACGAGTTACGACCAAACGTGGGCACCTGGTTTGTAAAAACTGCAGTTTCCCCCGTTTCCATGGAGACGGAGTCATTTCAAAAAGTTTCATTTTCAGTGGCTCCGAGTCGTCATGGAAACAGAAATCCAAAACACTTCAGTCACACTTGAGTCAGTTACGCATTCCGGTATTCTTTTCAGAGTAAAAGCTCGGTTGGAAGAAAAAAAAAAACGTTGCTTTGATTTTTATTTTGAAGTTAGAGGTAGATAAGGTCGAGTGTGAAGCGCTTATTCAGTTGTGGATCTCGGGTCGGAGCGCGGGAAACACGATGGTCCAAAACATCCCGAAGACAACAACGTCACTTCAGGGTTCTATTATCAACAGATCTATGTTCTGTTCAGGAACATCAAAGAATGTAAATCTTATCGTGAAATCATCAACAACAGAACATCCGATCGGAAAAGGTAAGGAATCCAAAATACCACAAACATTCACATGAAAGAAAATGTGTTATAAACTGTCTCTAATAAAGTTTTCTATACATTTATTAAAATATCCACAGGTCAAAGGAAAACGTGTTTGAATTGTATCTTGTGATTAAAGAATTTTCAAGTTTCTCGGGAATATATTAAAGTTCTCACTACGTTATTAACCACAATTATTACAAAAAACATTATGAAATTCTAGTTTATTTATGTATTATGAGAGTAGAAATAACTTTTATTTTATTTTTTTCATTAGTTTCCGATGCTAATTATACGTGTGTAACTTAGAATTTGTAAAAGTTCAAATTAAATCGTTTTTTTCATGAGTTATTAATAATAAACAGCTTTTTGTACGTTTCTCATCGTCAGACTTAAGATAGATAGAAAACGAGCGAAAAGTTAATTTAATATTTATATTCAACCTGCTTTATATATTTACACAAATAAATATGTATCTACTGTTAATGAAGGAAAGCCTTAAAAGAAAAGTACACGAGTAAGTACTTTATATAACAAACAATATTTGAGTGTAAATGTGCATAAAAACTTAAAAGTCCAGTGAAACTACAATATATTTTAATTCAATAACAAATTAACTCGTATAGTTTGATTGAGACTTGAATTTTTTATTTTTTTTTATTCAGAGGCAAAAAAAAACAAAACAACAATCCCAAGTGAAACCATCAAAACAAAAATAAATTAAGAGTATTTTAATATTCTCTGGTATTTCTAAGGCTTTTTTTTTCTTTTTTACAGAGATGATCAAATATATTTTAATTTGCGTCACAACTGACATTCAACATTTTTCTAACCCTTAACAATAATCTGCTGTTTTAATCTAAAAAAAAAAACAAAAAGCTCCAAAGATTAACTTATATATAGATTATAACTCGATCAAAAAACCTTTTATTTTATTATTTTATTTGTACATTGTACTATTATTTTCCAGAGGACTCTTATTTTATGGCTAAAAATAGCTGAGCAAAGCCAGAACAGCTAACCTGACTAATACTGCATCAAAAAAGAAGAAGCTAAAGTGCCTCAAATCTTTACAAAATAAGGAGAAAAACAGGCAATTTTTAAATGTCTAATTTCCAAGAGTCACAAAAGCTAAAACAACAAGAAAAAATAACCCTAAAAGAAAACAATCACACGTTAAAAAGAGTTCAAATAGATTCATAAAATTACAAAAGTATAGCCTCAAATAACATGAAACACAGTGCGTCGCTAGCATCGCTAGCGTCGCACGGCGCGTCGTTACCGCCACACAGCACGTCGCTACCGCTACACGGCGCATCGCTAGCACCACACAGAGCATCGCTACTGCCACACGGCACGTCGCTAGCGTCACACGGCGCGTCGCTAGCGTCACATGGCACTTCGCTACCGCCACACGGCACGTCGCTAGCGTCACACGGCGCGTCGCTACCACTACACGGCGCATCGCTACCGCCACACGGTGCAGCACTACCGCCACATGGCACGTCACTAGCGTCACACGGCGCGTCGCTACCACTACACGGCGCATCGCTAGCGCCACATGGCACATCACTACTGCCACACGGTGCATCGCTACCGCCACATGGCATGGCGCGTCGCTACCGCCACACGGTGCATCACTACCGCCACACGGCACGTCGCTACCGCCACACGGCACTTGGCCAGCGTCACACGGCGCGTCGCTACCGCCACACGACACGTCGCTACCGCTACACGGCGCATCGCTAGCACCACACAGAGCATCGCTACTGCCACACGGCACGTCGCTAGCGTCACACGGCGCGTCGCTAGCGTCACATGGCACTTCGCTACCGCCACACGGCACGTCGCTAGCGTCACACGGCGCGTCGCTACCACTACACGGCGCGTCGCTACCGCCACACGGTGCATCACTACCGCCACATGGCACGTCGCTAGCGTCACACGGCGCGTCGCTACCACTACACGGCGCATCGCTACCGCCACATGGCACATCACTACTGCCACACGGTGCATCGCTACCGCCACACGGTGCATCACTACCGCCACACGGCACGTCGCTACCGCCATACGGCACTTGGCCAGCGTCATACGGCGCGTCGCTACCGCCACACGACACGTCGCTACCGCCACACACCGCGTCGCTACCATCACATGGCGCGTCGCTACCGCCACACGACACGTCGCTACCGCCACACGACACGTTGCTACCGCCACACGCCGCGTCGCCACCGCCTCACGGATTCCCGCCGCTAGCGCCACACGGATTCCCGCCGCTAGCGCCACACGGATGCCCGCTGATTCTCAATTCGGACGATTTGCCTCTAAAGCCGTTCACTTCAGCCGCTACAACCTCTGACCCTCCTCCATCACCCCGCCTCCATTTTGGCTACAGACTGGATGGGCGGAGTCACGTCTTAAAGGGACAGGCACTCCAAACCAACCTTTCTTTGCTTTTTTGTTTATTTAAACACCGAATATACCGACACAACGCAAAATGATACATTTCGATATCGGTACATTTTCAGTTTATTGCCCAGGCATCAGGATACCAACGATTCATATCATACATTATTATTATTGTGTTGAATTACTTTTCTTTTTTTTTTTTAAAAAGGGGAGGATATGTGAGGATTCAACGTGTGTGTGTGTGTGTGTGTGTGTGTGTGTGTGTGTGTGTGTGTGTGTGTGTGTGTGTGTGTGTGTGTGTTTACAGTGACATGATCCTGGAGGCGTGCTGATGTGGGCGGCGGCCTGATGGCGGTCTGCAGACCGAACACACACACAAAAAAAAAAGAGCATTATTGTCTTTTCCTTGAGGAGCTGATGACTTGAGCTAATTCACCTCCGTCTCCAATACGCATTGCCAGGATAAGCTATTGTGTGGGGGGGGTGGCGAGGGGGGGCGGGCGAGGGGGGGTGGAGGGCTGTGACAGCGTCTATCAAGAGTTTTCAACGTCTTTTGCTGGAAACTGTGTTCAAACAATAAAGCGAGCGGCGCGTCTTTCCAGGACACTCCGGGAAATAATTTCTGCCTCCGGCGGGGGGTTCATGACTCCGTGTGTATGTGTAGAATATGTCTTGTGGGGTGGGGGGGGGTGGGGGGGGGGGGGGATTGGTATAAAGTTAAACTGGGTGAAGTAGAAATATTTTACTCATCAGCTTTGCAGTCACAGAGTTTGCCTCGGCGAGAACAAAACCGCTGAAGCATTTAGAGAAAATTAACCCCCCATCCTGGCAGCCAGATGTGACTGGATCCCGGCGACTGCACACGAGTGGGCAGAGAAACCAAGAGACTGTGAAATTCCTGTCAGGCCCGTGTACTGCAGAATGGGCTATTGACTGCTTTCTCTATTCCCCTCCATCATTCTTCTTGAACACTGCCATTAATTTCCTCTGCTGCCTTACCAATTCCTTTTCTCTGCCTCCCCCCCCCCCCCCCCCCCCCCACATCACCCCCCCCCCCCCACCTCCTCCTCCTCTTCCTCCTCCAGCTCTCTTTGTTGCAGAAGAGGACGCACAAAAGCTTTGGTGAAACACTTCGAACAGGCTGAACTGGACCACTGCCAGCCCCCCCACCCCGATCACCCCCCCAATCCCCCCCCCCCCAGGCACAGGTAGTGTTTGTACACGTACATGTAAAGCAGCAGAACCACTGCGTTGTGCTCGGCTTTGTTGGGAGCTTCATCCGTGTGTGTGTGTGTGTGTGTGTGTGTGTGTGTGTCTTCTCCGCCAGGCAAGAGCAGCCACGCACATATCCACCCGGCTTTGTGCCCCCCCCCTACCCCCTCGCCCCCCCACCACCACCACAGACACTCGACGCCGCCGCCATGTCACACTTTGGTTTTCTTCTATCGCCGTTTAATATCGTCTGGAAAACCCACAAGGTCACCGGGAAATGGCGGCGGCGGCGGCGGCGGCGGCGGCGCGGCGCCTTCACGCTCACGCCAACGTCCGGGCCGGCGGCCGCGTGTCGTCTCGTCACGTTCCGTCACGTTCGCTCGTTCCCGACACGGAGAACTTTATCGCGGCACTTTGTTTTGAACCGGCTTCAGAAACATTCCTAACAGGTACAGAGGCTACAGACTAGACACACAGACTCAGAGGCTTGAGTGTGTGTGTGTGTGTGTGTGTGTGTGTGTGTGTGTGTGTGTGTGTGTGTGTGTGTGTGTGTGTGTGTGTGTGTGTGTGTGTGTGTGTGTGTGTGTGTGTGTGTGCATTATGAGTTTGCAGCAACGGACTACAAAGCTACACCACGAACACTTAACGCTGTCAATCCGCATCGTGAGCACGAACCTCAAGTTCGATTACCCACCGTAAACGAGGGGCGTGCACGAGGGGCGTGCACGACGGGCCGTGTTGTGTTGTGCGTTGGCGAGCCGGTTGTGCGTCGGCCACGCCGGCTCTGGACTCTCTGAGGAGGGGCGGATAACCTTCGGAGTGTCTGCCTGAGGAGCCGCAGCCTTTCTGCAAGGTTGAGGACTGAGGATCTTCAATTAGGGGATAATCGGTGTCTAATCTTGTGCCGTGATGTGCGATGAGGTCAAAGCGGACGGAGGGACGGTGATGAATCTTTGTGAAAGTGTCCTGTCCGGCGTCGAAGCAGGGCCAGGTACAGAACCCCCCCACCCCCCACCTCCCATCCCCCCCCCCCCCCCCGCTCAGCACCACCACCACCTTCTACCTGAGCGACTGGGCGAAAAAAAAATCCTCCCGGAAATCCCGAAGAAACGACCGAGTTCCTGTGTCAACGTCTCACGGGCCGTTTCCGTGGCAACAGTTTCAATTTTTTGAAAAAAAAACACAAGGTAAAACTATTGTTGCGATTCCGGCGTTGCGATTCCGGCGTTACGTTTCCAGCGTTGCGATTCCGGCGTTACGTTTCCGGCGTTGCGATTCCGGCATTACGTTTCCGGCGTTGCGATTCCGGCGTTGCGTTTCCGGCGTTGCGTTTCCGGCACTGCGATTCCGGCGTTGCGTTTCCGGCGTTGCGTTTCCGACGTTGCGTTTCCGGCGTTACGTTTCCGGCGTTGCGTTTCCGACGTTGCGTTTCCGGCGTTACGTTTCCGGCGTTGCGTTTCCGACGTTACGTTTCCGGCGCTGCGATTCCGGCGCTGCGATTCCGGCGTTGCGTTTCCGGCGTTGCAATTCCAGCGTTGCGTTTCCGGCGTCGATGAAAACGCACCTTTTTTTGGAAAACGGCTCCCGAAGTGGGCCTTTGCGAAAATGCTCCGACTCCCGTCTCCATGGAAACCGGGGGAAAAACACACGCACAAGTCTGCCAGGCAACACTACTTGGAAAAAACACCTACTTGGAACACGTAACTACGCACCACGCCGGCAGCGACCAGCAGTTCTGCACATGCTCAGTAGAGACGATCAGAACAGAGTCTCCTCCTCCCACCCCCGATTCTCCTGGGATTCGGTGCTTTTATTTTGACAAGTCAGTCACCGCAGTGACAAGCCAGCTTGGTGGTTTTCTGCCGTTTCCATGGAAACGGACATTGATTTCAAATCGTTGCCGTGTAGACGTGAAACTTTTCTGAAACAATAATGTTTTTACTTGGGGCGGGGGGGTAGGTAGGAGGGGGTGGGGGGGAGGGGGGGGGGGGGGTGGTTTCCTCCTCCATCTGCTGACACGTGTTCTTTCTTTTTGACGTTGCAGGGAGCAGCAGAGCCTCGGCCTCAGAAGGCCTCGAGGCGAAGAGGAGGAGGTGGAGGGGGTGGAGGGCTCGAGGGGGTGTGTGGGGGGGGGGGGAAGCGAGGAGGGGAGGGGGGGGGGGGCAGGGGAGGAGCTATCAGGGAGCTGCAGAGTGTGAAGGACAAAAGAGCCGGTGTATCGAAGCGCAGCGCACCGTCACCCGTCACAGCTCAGAGCAGGCAGCACTCACTTTAAAACAGGCTCCTGATGAAGAGTCCGGCTCCGGCGGCACAAAGGGAACCGGGGGGGGGGGGGAACCACGGCACCGGCAGCAGAACCGGCCCGCATTATTTTCTACCGTTTCCACACCATTAGTAGGAAAAAAAACAACAAACAAATCTGAATCATCTGTGAGACAGAAATCAGGAGCTGCAGAAAAAAAACCTGCAGCAAAAACAAACAAGAAAAAAAAAAAAGATAAAAGGTGAGAATCAGACAAGATGTTTGACAGCAGCAGGAATTAAATGTGTTGGGTTTCCCCCCCCCCCCCCACACTGTTTTACGTCTACATTTTGACTCGAAGAACAAAAAAAAGTAAAGTGTGAAAAAGAGTGGAGGAGATGACAGGCGAGGTTTCTGCTCGTTTCCAGTCACACCTGCAGTCCTGCTGTCGACTGGAGAAAAGTAGAGATCAAAGCAAAACAAAGGCTTCCTGCTGGTCTCGGGTTTTAAAAACGTTACGATGAAGAGAAACAACAAAAGAATCCTATATTTTGCTGCCATTTAATCTGGGTGGGGGGGATTACAAGTTACTTCTGTAAAAAACAGTGGCGTTACTTTTTTTTAATGAGTTACTTGGTAAAGTTAGCATTAGCATTAGCTGAGCTATCAGCACTATGTCATCAAGTTCGACTGAAGTTAAGTAATGGGAGGAAGATGCTCTATAATCTTATGTTAGCAGAAGATGCTCTATAATCTGATGTTAGCAGAAGATGCTCTATAATCTGGATTAGAGGAGGGAAATGCTCTATAATCTGATGTTATAGGAGGAAGATGCTCTATAATCTGATGTTAGAGGGGGAAGGTGCTCTATAATCTGATGTTAGAGGAGGAAGATGCTCTATAATCTGGATTAGAGGACGGAAATGCTCTATAATCTGATGTTATAGGAGGAAGATGCTCTATAATCTGATGTTAGAGGAGGACGATGCTCTATAATCTGGTGTTAGAGGGGGAAGATGCTCTATAATCTGATGTTAGAGGAGGAAGATGCTCTATAATCTGACGTTAGAGGAGGAAGATGCTCTACAATCTGATGTTAGAAGAAGATGCTCTATAATCTGGATTAGAGGAGGGACGTGCTCTATAATCTGATGTTATAGGAGGAAGATGCTCTATAATCTGATGTTAGAGGAGGAAGATGCTCTATAATCTGATATTAGAGGAGGAAGATGCTCTATAATCTTTAATTATCTATAATTCTCTAATGCTAAAGCTACCAGCTAGTCTTAGGGGGCGGAGTCAGAGCGAGACGGCAGGAGCCTTCAGTACTCCCCCCGTTACTGTTACTCTTTGGTAGCTAGTAATCAGTTACTTGTGTTGTAACTCCCGACGCTCCCGGCCTGCCGGGGCGTCGTGAGGGGGAAAGTGGGAACGTTCCCGGAGTCCGGAGCCAAGCGGCAGAGTGCTGGGAGGAAGAGGAGGCAGGAGGAAGAGCGGGGGAACCCTCGGGTGGGCGGTGGGTGAGGAGTTGGTGGTGGTGTGGGGGAGGGGGGGGGGGGGGGCGCTGTCATCCTGTTCCACTGCTGCCAGAACTGGCAGTTCAGCTTTGTGTTCTGCGAGTTTACACCAGGGATGGCGTAATTGACAATGGCTAACAGCGGCGGGCAGTGCAGCGCCTTGTTGAATGGCCGGTAATGATTGGAGCAGACGCCCACCGGCCCGCCTCCCCCGGGACCCCCCCCCCCCCCCCCCACACACACACACACCAAGATCCTGTTTCTGATATAATTGTTAGTCGGAGAATTTCTGCATGGATGGGCTGCTTCACATTCCCAAGCTGGTTGACAGTGCCAGGCAGTTTAATAGAAAAACTGGATGCTGAGCTTTTTAAAACACAGGGGCACTGAACCTGCACGCGGTTCACCGGGAGAGCCTCGTTCTCCTTCATCGTGGAGATAAGAAGGAGACGGTAACACACACACACACACGTAACACACACACACACACACGTAACACACACACACACACAAGCACACCCCCATACAATAACAAACATCAATGCACACACACTAACAGACTGACATACATGCTAACAACACACACACACACACACACACACACACACACACACACACACACACACACACACACACACACACACACACACACACACACACACACACACACAATAACAAACATCAATGCACACACACTAACAGACAGACATACATGCTAGCAAACATACAAACACACACACACACACACACACACACACACACACACACCCACACACACACACACACACACACCCAGGTTGTGTTATTCCGGATTATTCGTTGAGTCTGATGTGAACAAACAGGCCGCAGATCGAACGGCTTCACTTCAGACTGTAATTGGAGACGTTCACCTGGACCAGACAACTTACTTACCCCCGCACGCTTCACTATCACCCCCCCCCCCCCCCCCTCCACCTCCACCCCCCCCCCCCCCCCTCCTCCCTCCACCACCTCCTCCTCCACTGGCTGCAGATCCATAACAATGAAACAGGTGACTTTCATGCTGCTGTCAGGACTGATCTAATTTTAGCTGGGTGAATGATTGCAATTGGCTTTGCCTCATCAGATAATTAATCTATGTCACCATTAATTGGAAAAGAGAATAATTACAGGCAGTGTTGACAGAAATTCTACGCTCCTCCAGATTCCGAGATCTAATTACGACTAGTTGAAACCTCGCGACCTCCGCTAGCACTTAGTGCACCTCGGCCACCTTGACCACGGCCGGCGTGGCGGCGGCGGCGCCCGGCGCGGCGGCGCGGCGGCGGCGGCCTGTTTGCCTGTCGCTCGCTCCTCGGGCCTGGGCTCGCTCACTCTGAGCTGTCTCCCTCAATCACTTTTCAATATTCAATCTTAATTTTGTGGAAGTTTAGCATTTTCAATGAGCTGGAGATGAATGATTAATGAATAAATTTAAATGCTTCATTTTGTCCACGGATCATTAGTTAAGTCCTTTGTGGGAAGGACCTGAGAAAGGAGTGAAAATTATTGAGACATTAGCCTGGAGCGATCCAGGGGTAAATAGTGTGCACGGAAGGGTGTTGTGTGTGTGTGTGTGTGTGTGTGTGCGTGTGCACTCCGCTCGGGCTTTCTGAGAGAACCCCGGGGAAACACTCCTTTCAATTTGGATTCTTAACTCAATCACATTTAGTGCGGCTGGAATATTGATTTCTTTCTTTTTTTATTATTATTTATTTATTTTTATTTAGGATTTCATCATTGCCGAGACAGTCTCACACGGATGTGACACAAACAGCCAGACGTATCCCCGCCGGGAGAAACTCCAACAAACGGCAGCGACCTTACATGTAAAGTTTAAAAAAAATTCATTATATAGGCCTGCGGAGCCTGGAGCCTGTTTGGCAGCAGCAGTGACGTGTCATCGCTTTTAATCGGTCATAACTCGATGAAAATTAAACGTCAAACATGTAGTTGTGATACTGGAGTATTTTAATGTTCACAGTGGACTAAACACTAGAATAGAACATTGCATGTGGCCGTCTTTACTTTATTTGCTAAATAAATGGTCAAATGTATCTCGCTGTCTTGAGACCCTTTTGAAACAACCAAGTATAAGATCAAAGCACCAGGAGGAACCAGCGGGCTGAAGGCCGGCTTCGAAGTTGGAACTTCAAAGCAAGTTTGGCTTTGATCTTTCATGTCTGGATATGACATCATCAGACATGAAAGAACATCACCCTCTTAAGTCAATCTTAGTGCTTTCGGCCTCATTTGAGAGCTTTTGAATTTGAACGCCTGCAGACAGACTGAGAAAAATGATGAGTGGTGAACCGAATATTGTTAAGGTCGAGATAGAAATGGGCAGGGATAGAGACTGTGCCGTCCCGGTGGTCGACGCCGAAACCATGGCTCTGATCCAGGAGGTGAGCGAGGCGAAGTGAATTTAATTTGTCAACATTTCTTTGCGTGCACGGTAACTCATGGTCATTTCCTGACTTTTGTCAAAATCAGATTCGTAGAAAAGAGCTGTTGTTG
Organism: Blennius ocellaris; assembly: GCF_963422515.1. Taxonomy (NCBI): domain Eukaryota; kingdom Metazoa; phylum Chordata; class Actinopteri; order Blenniiformes; family Blenniidae; genus Blennius; species Blennius ocellaris. The sequence goes on from NC_137659.1 coordinate 545,114, forward strand.
GCGGAGGTGGATATGAAACTCGAGCACAACAAGGATCAGAAGATGATGACAGCGGAAGCGATGAAGGGGTTGGATCGTGAGCTGAGAAACACAGAGGTGAATATATATACATATATATCAATACATGTTTTATTTATGTGGGTTTCTTTTGGAGGAGGAGGAGGGGGGGGAAAAAAAACCCCGTCAACATGTGGAGTGTGTTGTTTGTTTGTCACACAGGCTCAGATCAAAGTGAAGGAGAGAGAGGGAGAGTTTCACAATCACTTCGCCGCCCTGGCAGAAAATAAAATAGGTGTGCTGTCGAAAAGAGTCACCAGAATGCAGGAAGAACAGATATCCTATGGTGAAAGGAAGAAACATTTGGAGGTACTGAGGAAGAAAAAAAAAAATCTTGTTGTTCAGAAATCTAAAACTGCTTGTGACAAAAAAAACAAAACAAAAACAACCTGTAACCCATCCTCTGTCGGAATTCCCAGGACCGCATCCTCCAGACGAAACAGAAACTGGTGAAGTTTCAGAAACAGATGAATTGGGACCAGCAGACCATGGAGAACTTCTTGAAGCAGTCGGAGCGACGGAACGACGACGCAATGGCCATTGTGAAATATGCTCAGAAGGACGACAAGAAGGTCAAGGTAAGGAAACAACTCTCTCCTCCATTATTATTATTATACATCGTTTCCCCCCACCCAGTACGACTAAAAACACGCCTTCAAACATTTCCTCATACAGACGCTGAATCTGGCTATAGAGAAGATGGCTGTGGAAGTCAGTGACAAGCGCAAAGAGGTCGACAAATGGCTGACTGAGAACCGGTGTTTACAGGTAACGTGAGAAAAATAAACCTTTTGGTTTGACTGAACCGTGCTCGAAATGTTTTGGAGGAGGAACCTAAAGAGATATTGGGTCATTCATTTGAGTCTGATTTGTGTCCCTTCTGCACCAGCTTGCCCTGGACAAGGCCGCGGACGACCTGCAGAAGACGTACCAGGAGACCCGGCAGCTCAACCAGCTGTGGGAGGACGTCGTCAAGCAAAGGCAGGCGCGAGATGCCGAGATGCAGCGGTGTGCAACGGTAAAGAGTTCCACTAATTCTGCCGATTAAAAATAAATGGGTTTTTTTTAAATCCGCTCCACCGAGGACGGTGGAGTGCCCTTGTCACAGGTGGAGGAGTTCAAGTATCTTGGGGTCTTGTTCACGAGTGGGGGGGAAGATGGAGCGTGAGATCGACAGGCGGATCGGTGCGGCGTCTGCAGTTATGCGGTCGTTGCATCGGTCCGTCGTGGTGAAGAAGGAGCTGAGCCAAAAGAGCGAAGCTCTCGATTTACCGGTCGATCTTCGTTCCTCCCCTCACCTATGGTCACGAACTATGGGTCATGACCGAAAGAACGAGATCCCGGATACAAGCGGCTGAGATGAGCTTCCTCCGTAGGGTGGCTTAGAGATAGGGGGAGGAGCTCAGTCACCACCAGGGAGGAGCTCGGAGTAGAGCCGCTGCTCCTCCACATCCAGAGGAGCCAGCTGAGGTGGCTCGGGCACCTGTTTCGGATGCCCCCCCCGGAGGATGCCTCCCTAGGGAGGTGTTCCGGGCATGTCCCTCCGGTAGGAGGCCTCGGGGTAGACCCAGGACAAGCCGGAGGGACTATGTCTCTCGGCTGCCTGGGGAACGCCTTGGGGTGCCACCGGAAGAGCTGGAGGAAGTGTCTGGGGTGAGGGAAGTCTGGGCAACTCTGCTCAGACTGCTGCCTCCGCGACCCGGCCCCGGATAAGCGACAGAAAATCGATGGAGTTTTAAATCCAATGAAATGTGAACGAGGACCGAAGAGTGCGTTTGAGAACATGACCATTCTTGTACTTCCCCCCCCATTCCAGAAACTTACCAGGGCCAACGCAAAGCACCGGGAGAAATCTGCCGTGCTGGCGGACCTCACGCAGATGTTTAATAACCAGAAAAAGAACAACAGGGAACTGGAAAGGAAAATTGACAAGTCCAAATACGAGGTCCTTAAACTGCAGCGGAATCTGGTGGAGGAGGAGAAGAACTTCCGCATTCTGCACGATGAGGTCAGCTTCTTTAAGGTCGAACACTTCTCAAGGCGATCTGCCCCCATGCGGTCAGGAAGTAAGCAATGTTTGCACGTGTCACACAGGCGGGATTTTGCCAAGTGGAGCTGCGCAAAGTGGCCGCTGACGTGTCGTCTCTGACGACGGACGTCCTCAAAAAGAGGAGGGAGATTCGGGACAACAACGAAAAGTGAGTGAACTTCCACAATCCCCACTCTTCTCGCTCCAGTAACGGACGCGGTTATTCATCGGTCGAGCTCTTTTCGTGTTGCAGACTCGCGGAGCAAGACGCCTACAACGCCGCTCTGCGGGAGAAGCTGGAGGCCGTGACTCGTACGGCCATCACCGAGGAAGCGAAGGCTGCCCACATGGACCAGCTGCTCATGGAGGAGCAGAAGATGGTCAAGGTGAGAGAGAATTTGCACCTCCTGTCCTGCCGTACAAAACCCCGACTCGGCAGAATTTGCATCGCGTGACGGTTTTCCCTCTATTGTTTTCCCTGCAGGAGTTGGAAGTGCTGCTGCTCAACAACGGCCAGGAACGTCTCCTTGCCACGCAGCATTTAGAGGCTCTCAAGGCAAAGGAGAAGGATCTCATCATGCAGGTTTCAAAGACGAAGCTGACCCTCAGGGAGGATTGCAAACGGCAGGAAAACCTGGAGCTGCGCCTGCAAAAGCAGGAGACAATCATCGTCGAACAGGCACGTGGACGAAGACACACCGGTCGCATTTAACGAACATAAACCGCCGTTGACGCTCCAAGTTCCTTTGTAAACGCTTGTTATTTCCCCTCTGCTCTGCGTAGGTTTCCTACATAGACCTGCTGAAGGCCAAACTGGCAGTCCTCGAGGGTAAAAATATGTCCGCTAAGGAAAGGCAAAAGTTGGAAGCGAAACTTTCTCAAGAGACGGAAAACCTGGAGGAGACGAAGGCAACGGCAAACCTCCTTCGCAATGCGCTCAAAGAGTCTGAGGTCAGTGTCTCTACTTAAAACCACTTCGTCTTGCACCAGTGAAACAGTGGAATGTCTTCTCACGTGAATAAAATCCTTGTTCCTGGCAGCATGCTCTACGCCGCTTGAAGAAGGAGTTCGACAAGTCGGAAGCGCAGAAGGGAGATCTGTCCAGCACGGTGGAGCAGCTCATGCTGCGTTGCAGCGGCCAGGAAAACAATCTGGCGACGCTCAGAGTGAAGAAAGAGGTACGTTTCTCGACGGTATCGCCGGGACGAGGCTATCGCCCTGAGCTTAAAACGCTAAAACTTGAATTCCAGTCTTCGAAATACACCAGTGTCGTAGACAACGTTGTGAACCTTGCGTGCTCTTTTTTTCCCCAGGAGTGCCTGGTGAGACGCCAGATCCTAAAGGTGGAGGTGGAGCGTTTGAGCAACCTGCTCAACAACAAGGAAGACAGCATGCTGTCCTCGCAGAAGAGGAAACTGAAGCTGCAGAAAGCCATCAGAGAGCGAGAGGACGAGCTCCGGATCCAGAGAGATGTGCTCCGCAGGCACGCGACCCTCATTGACCAGGAGAGGCAGAAACTCAGGTACGTCCCGTCGGCTCGAATCGTCCGTCGGGTGGAGGCTGTTTAGCGAGGCTGTGTGTAGAAAGAGCTGCCGTTTTTTAACGTTCCGTGCATCGACCGGCTCCTTCCTCAGCATGCAGGTCAGTGAGAAGCTGCGCAAGATCGACCTCTTGAAGAAACGCTTCGAGGCCATGGTGGCGACCATGTCGGTCCCGGCGGAGGAAGAGGAGAGCGCGCAGGTGTACATCATCACAAAGGTGAGAGGTGACGTTCGCAGGACCACGGCGACAAGACCCCGGTGGGGGGGGGGGGGGGGGGGGGTGAGACTCACTTACATTTAAAAAATGTGTTTCTTTTTTTCCCCTCCAGGCCACGGTGGAGTACGAGAAGCTCAGGCGAAAGAGCGACGCTCTGGACGCCCAAATCCGCAAGACGGAGCTGGAGAACGTGGCCCTGGAGAACAGCAACATGCTGTTCGACGACCACAACGCCCATCAGCGAAAAGCTCTCAACAGAGGGGACGAGTCCAGTAAGCAGCGGCGTCCGTCAGTCGTGGATTAACTCGATGTTGAGCGCCTTGAATTTGATGAGCTCCTTTCACTGATCGCCTCTTTCAGATCCGGAGTTACAGGAGAAACTGAGGCTGGAAGAAGAGCTGAAGGCGGTTCAAGCCAAACTGAGGAACAAGACGAAACAGGTCAAGGAACTCCAAAAGGACCTGCAGGTTTGTTTCTTTTTTACATTTTGTATCCTACGTTATCTACTTCTACGTTATCTTCATCGCAGCCCAGTGCTGTGTCGGCACTTCTGGGAAGCGTTTCACGAAGTTGAGGGTTCTGATGTGCCGGTGACTTTTTCCCGCAGGACAAGATCGACACCTTGGAGACGTTTCAGCAGAGAGAGCAGGCGGCGACGGAAGAGATCGACGGCAAGCGGCTGCCCATCTCCAAGCTGAGAAAAGAAATCACCTCCCAGCAGGACAAAATCGGCAGAGCCGCGAAACAGGTTTGCCGATTGACCCGATCTGCCGTTTTCCGAGTCTGTTTGAGGCATCGCGTAACCAACCCCGCACCGACTCTCTCTTTATTTTTCCTTTGGCCAGTGCTCACAGCTGATCAAACAGATCCGCTCGGCGAACAACACCAAGGCTGAGACGTTGGCGGAGAAAGACATCATGGTGAAGGAGTTGAGAGAATTCAGCAGGACCTTCGACAGGATGCTGAGCGAGGTCATGGCGGAACACCCCGACCTCAAGATGGCGCTGGAGAGACACTTGCAGCAGGTATCCGTGTCGCACACACACACACCAGTTCCTCACGAGGAAGCTCCGAGACAGGGACTCGTCTCGTGACTCACCTTTTTGACATTTTGCTCCTGCTTTAGGCCGGCGTCTCGTTTCCCGCCACTCCTCCCCCCCCTCCTTCCGCTCTGAACAGCCAGCGCTCTTCCAAGACCGGCAGCTTCGCCCCGTTCAGGTTATTAAATCACCGTCTCCACTGAAGAAGAACATTTCCGTATTTGGAATTACGCGCCAGATTGGCTCACGTTGACCCTCATCTGTATAAGTGGTTCACGCCAGACGTCAGTGCATTGACCTTGCTGTGCTCCTCATCCACCTTGTAGGTCGACGACGTCCTCAGCCAGGAGCACCTCCAAATCTACTGCGTCCTCAGCGGCCGTCTCTCACCTCCAAATGTCCCGGACCAGCAAGCCGCCGAAGCAGCAGAGGAAGTAGAAGTAGCAGAAGGACCAGAAGTTTCACACACCCCCTCCCTTCCCCCTTTTTTTTGCAGCCGGGTTGGTTCTGAAAGAGCGAACGCTCCGGCGACTTGCCCCGCACCCGAGCGCGCTCCCCGAGGCACGGAGGCTCCGAGCGCCGAGCTCCTCTGCAATCGCGTCCGCGGTCAGTGCCGCTACGCTGCGGGGACGGACCGCAGGCGGGACGCAGAGGAGCTCGGAGCTCGGAGCCTCTGCGTTCCGGCGCGGAGCTGCCGGAGCGCCATCAGCGCCGAAGTGGAGTGGCTGCTCCTGCGTTTGAGCAGAAAGCTCAAGGCTCCCGTGTCCCGGAGCAGAACCAGACTGCAGAACCAGACTGCGGAACCACACTACAGATCTCTCTACAGAACCACACTACAGAACCACCCAGCAGAACCACATAACAGAACCACACTACAGTACCACACTACAGAACTACACTACAGAACCATATTACAGAACCACACTGCAGAACCACATTACAGAACTACACTGCAGAACCACACTACAGAACTACACTACAGAACCACACTACAGAACCACACAGCAGAACCACACTACAGAACTACACTAAAGAACCACATTGCAGAACCACACAGCAGATACACACTACAGAACCACACAGCAGAACCACACTACAGAACTACACAGCAGAACCACACTACAGAACCACACAGCAGAACCACAGACCACAGACACACACTCACACGGTTCCTCCTCTCAGGTAAACATCTCCGCGAAGCTGAACGGACTAAACCGGTCTATTCACGCACTTTTTGCGTGGTGGAAACGGGACTTTAGAGTTTAGTGTGTCTTCAAAATAAATGCCCAACACATTATTCAAAAGTAGCAGTCCTTTTTTGATTAAACAGTCACAATTTATACTTCTTCAATATTTAAAGGGGCCAGAGGCCATGATTGGGGGCCCCCAGGTCCTGACCGACGTTGCTTGCAGCTTTAATTATGAATTAAATTTTGTTTTGCTGGAAAAAAATTTTTTTTCTAAAACTGCTACTCTGGTCGGAGACACAGGGAACGCTTATTAGAACCCTTATTAGAACGTAGAACTTGTCTACAACATAGAATGACGAGTACTACAAACAATATCATATATAATGTCAATGTCATATATATAAACACAAACGAAATGCTTCAATTGGCTCAACACACACACACACACACTGTAAATGAGGCTAACTGGTTAGCATGAAATCATTTAGAGATTGAACCAACTAAAAATACTGCAGCAGCTCAGAAAACCACTCGGAAAATAGACATCAGTCCCAGAAAGTCACCCGTATGAAACACATTTCATTAAAAGTTAAAAAACTTACATTAAGAAGAGAAACAATCTCATCCCGGTGGCGGTGAACCGAACGTGAACGCACCAGGACCCCACGGCTCTCCTTAGCTGTCCGAAAAAGGTGCCTGACAAAAAAAAAAAAAAAAAAAAAAGGCGCGCTATAATATTTTAAAGCCCCCATATTATACGGCTTTTTATTTAACTTTGTATTCAAAGTGTATCTCCCTAAATCAGCCTTGGTTTTGAATTCCAGCCAGTCTAAAAGTCTCTCTGGCGAGCCGTGCGGGGGAACAGGCGGTTTGCGTGCACGCCTACTCCAGCTCTGACTCGTCTGTGAGCACAAGTTCACTAAAAGTGGAACCAGCCAGTGAGGAAGGTGTCTTAACTTTCATTATGGGGACAATTATTATTGTTGGAAAACCAACAGAAAGGGAATTTTGCATAATATGGGACGTTCACGTTTAACATAAATAAACATGGCCTTTGCAATACCACACCTACCACTAGGGGGAGTTTGCGCACCACAGTTTGAGAATCGTAGAAGTTATCAAAAAACATTTTTATCTTTCTTCAGTACAAGATTCAAAGGTTGTAAGATGTTACAATCTGATGAGATTCTAAATCTTCGGACTTCTAGAAGAAACGTTTAGCGCCTTCTGAGAATCTTATAGATTCATCATTCTTCGCATAGAATCACAAAAACCCAGACACACATTATCTTCAAACGTTACAGATACTATGTCAAGATGTCAAGATTATTTATTGATTTTTGTTCATTCTCTGATATGCTACTTTGCTTTTTTTTCCGACGCCGTGTGAAGAAACGTCGTTTATTTACGTCGTTAAAAAGCTTCTGGCCTGGGAAGGAAAAAAAAAAAAAAAAAACAGCTAAATACTTGCTGAATGAAGACCGGAAAGTTTTACCTGTTGTCCGATGACTGTGTGTGGACTGTGACACACACACACACACACACGCACACACACACACACACACACACACACACGCTCACAAAGACACAGAGTGACTTCATCTCGTATTCTTTACCCACTTTATGCTAATATGTGAAATGAAAGTGCCTCATTTCCATTTATCTGCTTTCCTCACATCTAATCAATCCCCCAAATGAAAGCCAACACACACACACACACACACACGCACGCACACACACACACAAACGGATGACGCCGGATAGAACATGCAGCCTTTTTCAAAGCTGCTTCAGGCCCCCACATTTTTTTTTTTTATTCGGCATCAATTCCACATGAGCCATGTTGGTGGGAATCTGATTTACAGGCGGTGCGATTCTCAATTTCAGCGCCGGCGCCGCCATGCAGACGATGGCTGCGTCTCGTCTGGATCCACCCGGCTGCCCGCCGGTGCTCGGCGGGGTGAAGCGGAGTGAATCAGAGCGGCGTGGTGTCTCCTGCAGCTCGCCGAGACGGACGAGCCGCTCGCTGCCTTTTGTTCGGGAGAAAAGTGGCGAGTTTGGAGTGGAGGGCGAGAGAGAGAGAGAGAGAGAGAGAGAGAGAGAGGGGTGCCACTGTGTCTCCAATATCAATGAGGGGAGAAGCAGCTGCTGCTTCTTTCTACTTTCTACACTTTCTTTATCCTGTCGGTCTGTCGCTCTCTGGACTGATCTCCCAGTCGGACACAGGAAATGTCACCAGGATGATATAAAAAAAAAAAAAACAAGCCCAAAAAACGCACCATTTCAAGTGCAGTGAATGAGTTTCAGCTCGGTTTATCATTGTTATTGTTATTTAACTACGGGCCCGTCCACACCAGGGACCCGGTTCACCTAAACCAGGTGTTTCACACTTTTAAAAGCGTGAAAACAGGGTTTTTTTTGTTGTTGTTGTTGTTTTTTAACACGGGTCCCAAAGTGGGGAAATTGTAAAACCCCGGCTCCTCCACAGATGTAAACACTAGATCAGTGATTCCCAACCGGGGGTACGCGGACCCCTAGGGGTACGCGAGGGTATTGCAGGGGGTACGCAGAAAGATTATAAATTAGCCTACAGTATCCACACACAAAAAAAAAAATTTTATACTATATTATATTGTATTATATCATGAATTTTAGTAAGGCTATACGTTTATTTTCCATGAGTAGCAGTTCGTCCACAGTGATTGTAACACTACAATGCACATAATATGAAAAGACTATAAAGTGGCGCGCTTTAAAAAAAAAAAAAAAAAAGGTTCACATTCTTGCTGCGGGCACGCACGATTCGCGAAGCTAGCTAACTCTAGCTGCAAACCGACTGTAAACATGGATGCATGGCTAGGCAGGAGTAAACGTCCAGCTACCGCTACTGCTACTGCTACTGCTACTGCTACTGCTACCGTCGCCTCGGACGCAGGCACAGGGGAGCCCAGTGAAAAAAGGAATTAGGAAAGACTTATGAAAGACAAGCAAGCGCAAGTGTCTCATTAAAAGGTTTTTACACTCACAATAATTGTTTTATTTAAATGAGCAGTTGGATAGATAGAAAGACAAAGGGTTAAATATAAGTACACATTAATGCGAATAATCACACACGAGAGAGGGGGTACTTTTCACATGGAAACCAGCTCAAGGGGTACACTGGTCAAAAAAGGTTGGGAACCACTGCACTAGATCACACGGCCTATCAGCGCCTGTTGATGCGGCGTTCCTACAGCGCCGCCATCTTGGGGAGGTCGTCCACTCGTGCTGAACATAAAGGTCCAGGCGAGAACATCGACAAAAACATTGCTAGCTCGCTTGCTAGTCCAGGTAGCAACACAAGTTATACCTCATGGTTGTTATTTCTGGGTTTTTTTTTAACACTTTGGGAAGATGTAAAAATAAGAACCTTCCGGCGTTCTAGCTTCTGATCACATTACACGTCAGTTTAATTGACAGTTGTTCCCAGAAAAGGCTCAACGGTAAGAAAGAAATCATGTTAATTGGTAATTTCACTATTGGTGGAACAAGAACCTGAGAGGAGGAACCGTGTGAGTGTGTGTCTGTGGTTCTGCTGTGTGGTTCTGTAGTGTGGTTCTGTAATGTGGTTCTGTAGTGTGGTTCTGTAATGTGGTTCTGTAGTGTGGTTCTGTAGAGAGGTTCTGTAGTGTGGTTCTGCAGTCTGGTTCTGCTGTGTGGTTCTGTAGTGCAGTACTGCAGAGAGGTTCTGCACTCTGGTTCTGTAGTTATGCTCTGTAGTGTGGTTCTGCTGTGTGATTCTGCTGTGTGGTTCTGTAGTGTGGTTCTGCTGTGTGATTCTGCTGTGTGGTTCTGTAGTGTGGTTCTGTAGTGTGGTTCTGCTGTGTGGTTCTGTAGTGCAGTACTGCAGAGAGGTTCTGCACTCTGGTTCTGTAGTTATACTCTGTAGTGTGGTTCTGCTATGTGGTTCTGCAGTCTGGTTCTGCAGAGTGGTTCTGTAGTGTGGTTCTGTAGAGAGGTTCTGCACTCTGGTTCTGTAGTGTGGTTCTGTAATGTGGTTCTGTAGTGTGGTTCTGTAATGTGGTTCTGTAGTGTACTTCTGCAGAGAGATCTGTAGTGTGGTTCTGCAGTATTGTTCTGTAGTGTGGTTCTGTAGTGTGGTTCGGTAGTGTGGTTCTGCAGAGAGATCTATAGTGTGGTTTTGCAGTCTGGTTCTGCTGTGTGGTTCTGCAGTGTGGATCTGTAGTGTGGTTCTGTAGAGAGGTTCTGCAGTGTGGTTCTATAGTGTGGTTCTGCAGTGTGGTTCTGCAGAGAGGTTCTGCAGTCTGGTTCTGCAATGTGGTTCTGCAGAGAGGTTCTGCAGTGTGGATCTGTGGTCTGGTTCTGTAGTGTGGTTCTGCAGTGTGGATCTGTAGTCTGGTTCTGTAGTCTGGTTCTGCAGTCTGGTTCTGCAGTCTGGTTCTGCAGCCTGGTTCTGCAGTGTGGATCTGTAGTCTGGTTCTGTAGTCTGGTTCTGCAGTCTGGTTCTGCAGCCTGGTTCTGCAGTGTGGATCTGTAGTCTGGTTCTGCAGCCTGGTTCTGCAGTGTGGATCAGGCGTCTGCTGGTAGAACCAATCAGCTCGCCGAGGCCATTAGAGACTCTTCCTTTAAAGTTTGCTGAACACATCATGTGTCACTCAGTCACACTGCACAGTTCCACAACACACCGGACCCGCGTGTGTGTGTGTGAGTGTGTGCGCGCGTGTGTGTGTGTGCGTGCACAGGTGAGTGCGTTAGCGTGGCGCATCAGCAGCCGACATGACAAACAGATTCATCAGCAGAACAATGCGTGTTCCCGGTGTTTCCACACCCGTTCGCTTCCTAAGATATTTATCTTAAGAGGATAATAATTTGTGAAAGTCTCTGACATTTGTGGCCAGCTAGCATGATAATAAATCCCTGGCTCGGAACATTTTTTAGTTAATTAGAGTCAATCAATCCAAACTTTGCTCACTTACCGGTGTGAAACCGGAGTATAATGAGCAGGAATCAGCATGGTGATTGGAAAACACAAATTACAGCTGTTAAAGAGAAACTCATCCACTTCTCTTCTGTTGATGCCGGCGCCTGCTGCGAGGGTTTAAAATTAGCGTGGCGCTCCTTTAATGGATGTGAGGCGGAATGTGCTCGTCTATAATTAAAAAAAAAAAAAAAAAAGACGAAGGGGAAAAAAGAAACAGTTAAGTGAGGCCGGAGGGGTTAACCAGCGGCCGGGTCACCGTGGAAACGCGGCCTCGCAGTGGGTCAGAGGTCAAAAGGTCAGCCTCTGCTCTTTTAGGTGTTTTAAATTAGGATTGTATATTTATCCGGCCCGCGACGGGGACGTTTGCTTGTTTGCAGCTGCAACAGAAGGGAAAATCAAAAAAAACGAGCAAAAATAAACAATATACCCGAGAGTGAAGGATAAAACGATCTACTATTAAACATTTGTAGTAAAACGCGGAAGTAGAAGTAAATGAATGTAGAAGTAAGTAGGTAATTGAGGGTTAAAAATATAAATAAATATGTGCAGTATTTCACAGTGGTTGGTATGGAGATTTAAAAAAAAAGAGGAAAAGACAAGAGATTTGTCTATTTATAGTCTATACATGTAGACTGTTCTGCATTATTTATTTATTTTATTTCCTGTGTTGTAATTCGACACTGCTTGGCTCTGGTTCGGTAATTTTATAATTTAAATATTTTATCATCATCTCACTTATTTTATCAATGTATTTATTGTTTCCGAATAATTTTTCTGAATTATTATTAATGTATTATATTTTATTTAATTTCATTTCATTTATGTATATCTATCTATATCTATATACCGCTATCTATCTATCATCTATCTATCTATCTATCATCTATCTATCTATCTATCTATCTATCTATCTATCTATCATCTATCTATCATCTATCTATCTATCTATCTATCTATCTATCTATCATCTATCTATCATCTATCTATCTATCTATCTATCTATCTATCTATCTATCTATCTATCTATCTATCTATCTATCTATCTATCTATCTATCTATCTATCTATCTATCATCTATCTATCTATCTATCTATCTATCTATCTATCTATCATCTATCTATCTATCTATCTATCTATCTATCATCTATCTATCTATCTATCTATCTATCATCTATCTATCTATCTATCTATCTATCTATCTATCTATCTATCTATCTATCTATCTATCTATCTATCTATCTATCATCTATCTATCTATCATCTATCTATCTATCTATCTATCTATCTATCATCTATCTATCTATCTATCTATCTATCTATCTATCTATCTATCTATCTATCATCTATCTATCTATCTATCTATCTATCTATCATCTATCTATCTATCTATCTATCTATCTATCTATCATCTATCTATCTATCATCTATCTATCTATCTATCTATCATCTATCTATCTATCTATCTATCTATCTATCTATCTATCTATCATCTATCTATCATCTATCTATCTATCTATCTATCTATCTATCTATCTATCTATCTATCTATCTATCTATCTATCTATCTATCATCTATCTATCTATCTATCTATCTATCTATCTATCTATCTATCATCTATCTATCTATCATCTATCTATCTATCTATCTATCTATCTATCTATCTATCTATCTATCTATCATCTATCTATCTATCTATCTATCTATCATCTATCTATCTATCTATCATCTATCTATCTATCTATCTATCTATCTATCTATCTATCATCTATCTATCTATCATCTATCTATCTATCTATCTATCTATCTATCTATCATCTATCTATCTATCATCTATCTATCTATCTATCTATCTATATTACTGTGTAACTATTCCTATACTTATATCTATATAGATAGATAGATAGATAGATAGATAGATAGATAGATAGATAGATAGATAGATAGATAGATAGATAGATAGATAGATAGATAGATAGATAGATAGATAGATAGATAGATATATGCAGTTATGATGTATATAGTGTATATATGTGTGTTTGTATGTCAGGTCTGGTGAAATACTGTTGCTTATTTGTCAAAAATAAATAAATAAATAAAAGAATATTGCACATCATCAGAGTTTGTTGTTAAAAGCAATACCAGTAAACAAGCTTTATATATGTGGTATTTATATATGTGGTAAGTGGAGGTTTTGCGTGACTTATTAGCTAATGTTGCACATTATAAATCACTTTTAATGTATGACTAACTGTCACATTTTACTAGAATTCACCCGTCCGTTGGGCTAGCGGGCTAACTGGCTAGCGGGCTAACTGGCTAGCTGCCTAGCTTTGGTTTACGTGACGACGCTTCAAGTGAAAATGCAGCGGTTTTTTTTTTTTTTTTTTGCGATTTCATTTCATAAAAGTTCACGTTGACGCAAACTTGTTGAGACGATTCCGTCCCCGCGGTTAGCGGTTAGCGGTTAGCGGTTAGCGTCAGCGTCACTCCACTACTTTTGATAGCGGCGGTTATACTCGTTAAAAAGCAACCGATTACTAAGCAGCTCCTGATTTACTTGGCTTGTTTTGTTTTATTTGTCGTTGTTGTTGTTTTTCGGGTCTGTCTGTCGGAGCTCGTCCTCCACCTCGTCCTCCACCTCGTCCTCCACCTCCGCCTCCCGCGAGGAGCGCAGCTTATGTTGTTAGCTGGTGTCGTCGGGCCGCTAACAGCCGCCTGCCATTGTGTTAATTATTGTGGGGGATCCAGCGGCTGCAGATAATACCGGATGCTCTGCTTGGTCCCGTTTGTTTCACTTGTCAGTGGAGTGAATAATTGGGAGTGCTGACCATATTAGACACTGACAATTTCCAAAAGATACCGCGCAAAACAGAGGCGGCACAAAAGTACGGCTCTGAAATGAAAGAAAGAAAGAAAGAAAGAAAAAAGAAAGAAAAAAAGCTCCTTGTGGCAGAGTTTCACACCAGAGACCAATAATTTGTGGGCGTCTGGCTGCCAGAAGAGTTTGTAGAAGTTTGAGTGTGACGACCGCAAATCACGTCGTAACTTATGTTTATAGCAACTTACTGACTGCTGCACATCTGGACCTGCTTTAGCACTATGATCACTATTATTATCACCATTAGCTTTATTATATCACTATTAGTATCACTATTGTCTTTATTATATCACTATTAGTATCACTATTATCTTTATTATATCACTATTATTATCACTATTATCTTTATTATATCACTATTATCTTTATTATATCACTATTATCTTTATTATATCACTATTATTATAACTATTATCTTTATTATCACTATTATCTTTATTATATCACTATTAGTATCACTATTAGTATCACTATTATCTTTATTATTATCACTATTATCTTTATTATTATCACTATTATATAAATATATCACTATTATCTTTATTATCACTACTATTATTACTATTATCTTTATTATCACTATTATCTTTATTATCACTATTATCTTTATTATTATCACTATTATCTTTATTATTATCACTATTATATAAATATATCACTATTATCTTTATTATCACTACTATTATTACTATTATCACTATTTTCTTTATTATTATCACTCTATTTCTATATTGATTCTCCACCACTGCCGTTTTCAGATCTTAAATAATAATGGTGACATGCCTGGATTATCATCGAGCTGCTGGAAGATGCTCTATAATCTGGCGTTAGAGGAGGAAGATGCTCGATAATCTGATGTTAGAGGAGGAAGATGCTCTGTAATCTGATGTTAGAGGAGGAATATGCTCTATAATCTGGTGTTAGGGGAGGAAGATGCTCTATAATCTGACGTTAGAGGAGGAAGATGCTCTATAATCTGGCGTTAGAGGAGGAAGATGCTCTATAATCTGGTGTTAGAGGAGGAAGATGCTCTATAATCTGACGTTCGAGGAGGAAGATGCTCTATAATCTGGTGTTAGAGGGGGAAGATGCTCTATAATCTGATGTTAGAGGAGGAAGATGCTCTGTAATCTGATGTTAGAGGAGGAATATGCTCTATAATCTGACGTTAGAGGAGGAAGATGCTCTATACTCTGGTGTTAGAGGAGGAAGATGCTCTATAATCTGACGTTCGAGGAGGAAGATGCTCTATAATCTGGTGTTAGAGGGGGAAGATGCTCTATAATCTGATGTTAGAGGAGGAAGATGCTCTGTAATCTGATGTTAGAGGAGGAATATGCTCTATAATCTGGTGTTAGGGGAGGAAGATGCTCTATAATCTGACGTTAGAGGAGGAAGATGCTCGATAATCTGGCGTTAGAGGAGGAAGATGCTCTATAATCTGGCGTTAGAGGAGGAAGATGCTCTATAATCTGATGTTAGAGGAGGAAGATGCTCTATAATCTGGTGTTAGAGGAGGAAGATGCTCTATAATCTGGTGTTAGAGGAGGAAGATGCTCTATAATGTGGTGTTAGAGGAGGAAGATGCTCTATAATCTGGTGTCAGAGGAGGAAGATGCTCTATACTCTGATGTTAGAGGAGGAAGATGCTCTATTATCTGGTGCTAGAGGAGAAAGATGCTCTATAATCTGACATTAGAGGAGGAAGATGCTCTATAATCTGGCGTTAGAGGAGGAAGATGCTCTATAATCTGATGTTAGAGGAGGAAGATGCTCTATAATCTGGTGTTAGAGGAGGAATATGCTCTATAATCTGGTGTTAGAGGAGGAAGATGCTCTATAATGTGGTGTTAGAGGAGGAAGATGCTCTATAATCTGGTGTCAGAGGAGGAAGATGCTCTATTATCTGGTGCTAGAGGAGAAAGATGCTCTATAATCTGACATTAGAGGAGGAAGATGCTCTATAATCTGACGTTAGAGGAGGAAGATGCTCTATAATCTGGTGTTAGAGGAGGAAGATGCTCTATAATCTGTGTCAGAGGAGGAAGATGCTCTATAATCTGGTGTTAGAGGAGGAAGATGCTCTATAATCTGGTGTCAGAGGAGGAAGATGCTCTATAATCTGGTGTTAGAGGAGGAAGATGCTCTATAATCTGGTGTTAGAGGAGGAAGATGCTCTATAATCTGGTGTTAGAGGAGGAAGATGCTCTATAACGTTTGTGGAGTTTAAGCTACTAATTGTAAACAGTGAGTCTTCACCTGGACCGACATTTTAAAAAGTTTCCACATCGTCCAGAAAGGGTGGAGGAGGTGGAGCCGCTCTGCCGCCGGTGACATGAAGCTTGATATCATCATTAGTGACGAACCTGCAGCCGTTCTCCTCCAGAGAACTGGGAGATTGAAACCTTCACACCCACTGGCTGGAGGAGGTGGAGGTGGGACCTGGTGGAGGTGGGACCTGGTGGAGGTGGGACTTGGTGGAGGAGGGACCTGGTGGAGGAGGGACCTGGTGGAGGCGGGACCTGGTGGAGGTGCTGGTGGAGGATGGACCTGGTGGAGGCGGGACTTGGTGGAGGTGCTGGTGGAGGATGGACCTGGTGGAGGCGGGACCTGGTGGAGGCGGGTCCTGGTGGAGGTGGGACCTGGTGGAGGAGGGAGGAAGGTCAGGATTGTTCTAAAAGTTCCTTCTGGGTCGCGACAGTTGGATTGTTATTACAGTGACTGACAAAATAAAACTACCAAGTTGGATTGTTATTACAGTGACTGACAAAATAAAACTACCAAGTTGGATTGTTATTACAGTGACTGACAAAATAAAACCACCAAGTTGGATTGTTATTACAGTGACTGACAAAATAAAACCACCAAGTTGGATTGTTATTACAGTGACTGACAAAATAAAACCACCAAGTTGGATTGTTATTACGGTGACTGTCAAAATAAAACTACCAAGTTGGATTGTTGTTACGGTGACTGTCAAAATAAAACTACCAAGTTGGATTGTTTTTACGGTGACTGTCAAAATAAAACTACCAAATTGGATTGTTATTACCGTGACTGTTTAGATTAGTCTAGATTAGATTAGATTAGATTAGATTAGATTGGACTGGACTGGTCTTGTCTAGATTGGACTGGATTTGATTCGGTTCGATTCCACTAGTCTAGTCTAGGTTAGATGAGATTAGATTGGATTAGACTAGACTAGATGAAATATTCCTATATTTGATTTTAATCACTGCAGGAGTGAGTGGACAGTAAATAAACAAGTAAACGATAAACAGTAAATAAACGAGAAGCGAAATATAAGAAATAGAAATATATCATCAGACATCGACTCTCTAATATGAGTTGATTGTTTTTGTACAAGATCAACAAAGTGCAGCGTGATTAGTTTTGTAAACAATTATTATTATTATTATTGTTATTATGATTATTATGATGATGATCACTCTCACTATGTGGCTCATGTTGGGCTGATGTTGCAGGTCTTCCTGTCCTGGGATCAGTTGGAGTCGGGGGGGAAACAGACTTTAGCGTCGAGCTAATACAACGGGACTCATCTTGCAAATCCTCTGCAGGAATAACTATCAGTCCTGCTACAGCGGCTCCGCCGTCCCCCGGTGACCGCGCCGCCACGCCGCCACGCCGCCGCGCCGCTCCGCCGCACCCCCGGCGCCACGCCTGCTGCCACCCTGAAGGCACATGCATCACGCTGGGGAGAGCGGGTACCAGCAGCCCCCCCCCCACACCCATCCCCCCCCATTACCTCCATCATAGCCTGACCCCAGACCACTGCAGACCCCTCCCCCCACCGACCCCCCCTCCCCCACCCCATCGACCCCCCCACACCCGGATCCTCCCGCAGGTGAGGCTCCAAACCAGCTCTGAGCCTCCCACCTGGGCTACACATCCCTTTGTCATCTGAGATCTCACACACTCACACACACTCACACACACACACACACACACACACACACACACACACACACACACGCACACACACACACACACACACACACACACCGCCTGTTCCTCACCTCCCGGCTGCCGGCTGACTCGGTGAGCCGTGTCTGTGGTGGCGACGCCATGCGTGGGGGGGATCTAGGGGGGGTTCTGTGGGGGAGCATCTGGGGGGGGGGGGTTCTGGGGCTTTTAGAACAGCCGGCCTCCAAACCCCCCCCCAGTGGCAGACACACTTCCTGCCACCGGGGGCCTTCTCGGAATCGTCCCAGCGAACGACTCTAGCCGGGGACGACTCTCGCTCGCTAATCAGCGCCGCCGCCGCTCCGCCCGCGGGAGACGGGTTCCGGCGGCGGGTTCCGTCTGTCCGTTCCGTTTTATCCAAAGGGACGACGTGAGTTTTGTGTCTTCGTGAAAATGTGGGGTTCCTCAGGGTTCTGCCCCGGGTTCCTCAGGGTTCTGCCCCAGGTTCCTCAGGGATCCTCCCCGGGTTCCTCAGGGTTCTGCCCCAGGTTCCTCAGGGTTCTGCCCTGGGTTCCTCCAGGTTCCTCAAGGTTCCGCCCCGGGTTCCTCAGGGTTCCACCAAGGGTTCCTCAGAGATCCGCCACGGATTCCTCTGGGTTCCTCAGGGATCTGCCCCGGGTTCCTCAGGGTTCCGTCCCAGGTTCCTCAGGGTTCCATCCCGGGTTTCTCCCCAGGTTCCTCAGGGTTCCGCCCCGGGGTCTCCTAACACGTTCCAAACAAAACCTCCTTTCAGATTAAATAATCTGAGTTAATTAACAATTTGAATGTTTCCTGACACATTATTCCTCCTTTGATGAAACGACGGTTCAGGACAGTATTTGGATTACATATTACACCTGACTATTTAGAGTATTTGTGGCAGTACTGTTTCAGAAGTGTACAGTACATTTCAGTGCAGTACTGAATGTAGAATATGTAATAAAGTACAATATTTCTAGATTACAGTATTTAGAGTACATATTGTAGTATTTAGAGTACAGATTGCGGTATTAAGTGTATAATTACATGATTTAAAGTACATATTACATTATTAAGAGTGCAGATTACAGTATTTAGAATACAGATTATAGTATTTAGAGTACAGATTACAGTATTTAGAGTACACATTACAATATTAGAGTATATATTACAATATTAGAGTACACATTACAGTATTTAGAGTACAGACTACTGTATATAGAGTACACATTACAGTATTTAGAGTACACATTACAGTACTTAGAGTACAGACTACAGTATTTAGAGTACAGACTACAGTGTTTACAGTACAGACTACAGTACTTAGAGTGCAGATTCCAGTATTTAGAGTACAGACTACAGTATTTAGAGTACAGATTCCAGTATTTAGAGTGCAGACTACAGTATTTAGAGTAGAGACTACAGTATTTAGAGTACAGATTCCAGTATTTAGAGTGCAGACTACAGTATTTAGAGTAGAGACTACAGTATTTACAGTACAGACTACAGTATTTAGAGTAGAGATTATAGTATTTAGAGTGCAGACTACAGTATTTACAGTACAGACTACAGTATTTAGAGTAGAGATTACAGTATTTACAGTACAGACTACAGTATTTAGAGTACACATTACAGTATTTAGAGTAAAGACTACAGTATTTAGAGTACAGATTACAGTATTTAGAGTGCAGACTACAGTATTTACAGTACAGACTACAGTATTTAGAGTACAGATTACAGTATTTAGAGTGCAGACTACAGTATTTACAGTACAGACTACAGTATTTAGAGTAGAGATTACAGTATTTACAGTACAGACTACAGTATTTAGAGTACACATTACAGTATTTAGAGTACAGATTACAGTATTTAGAGTGCAGACTACAGTATTTACAGTACAGACTACAGTATTTAGAGTACAGATTACAGTATTTAGAGTGCAGACTACAGTATTTACAGTACAGACTACAGTATTTAGAGTACAGATTACAGTATTTAGAGTGCAGACTACAGTATTTAGAGTACAGATTACAGTATTTAGAGTGCAGACTACAGTATTTAGAGTGCAGACTACAGTATTTAGAGTACAGACTACAGTATTTAGAGTACAGATTACAGTATTTAGAGTGCAGACTACAGTATTTAGAGTACAGATTACAGTATTTAGAGTACAGACTACAGTATTTAGAGTACAGATTACAGTATTTAGAGTGCAGACTACAGTATTTAGAGTACAGATTACAGTATTTACAGTACAGACTACAGTATTTAGAGTACACATTACAGTATTTAGAGTACAGACTACAGTATTTAGAGTACAGATTACAGTATTTAGAGTGCAGACTACAGTATTTACAGTACAGACTACAGTATTTAGAGTACAGATTACAGTATTTAGAGTACAGACTACAGTATTTAGAGTACAGACTACAGTATTTAGAGTACACATTACAGTACATCCCGAGGTGTTTAAAGTTAGTTTGTCTCTTTGTACTGCAGTATTTCCTGTTTTCTGCTCCTCTTCTTCTTTCTCTCTCTCATTTTTGAATCATTTATTTATTTATTTATTTATTTTTTAACAGCAGAGGGTATAAAAAAAAAAAAAAAAAAAAAGAATAAACTAAAAATAAAAAACTAAAAAGTCTTCAACCACTTTTGACTGAGGCACAAATTGGAGCGTCGGCGGGTCCGGGCTAGCGCGGCGGCGGCGGCGGCGGCGGCGGTACTTCGTTAGCACGGCGTCGCGCGGCGATGCTATCGGCGCCCCATGATATTAATATGATCTGTTCCCTGATCTGTAAACAGCTGCTTATCTTGCTGCGGCGCGATAAGAGAAAGTGCTGCGGATTCACGGCGCCTGGGCACATTTGGGCTGAATCTTTCACACGTCACAAATTGCAGATGGGAGGCGGTGATCTTGAACGAGCCGATCACATTTCCGTGACCATCTGACACCTTCCATTTAGGAAAATAATACTTTCTATCTTAGCATAGCCGCTCCGCCGCCGCCACAGGAAGCACGGCTGGACTCCGCTACTTTTACTCTCTGCCTCCCCGCACTACACCTGGACTCAGTTACTCCCACAAGGGATTACTCTCACCGGGGGGGGGAAGTACTAGTACGGATACTCAGAGTACTGTCACTGAGTATGATTGTTTAGTTATTTCTGATTGTACTCAAATTTACTCGGTTTTCCAGAATTTGATGCAATAAGTGACAAATACTACTTATATCTGAGGTATATGTATATAAAAAGACAATAGTACTTATTCATAGTAATGTGAGTATTTGTCACTTATTGTATCAAATTCTGCAAAACATTAAATTTGATACAATAAGTGACAAATACTACTTATATGTGTGGTATATGTATATGTATGGTACTTATATGTGAGTAAATCTACAAATGTAAAAAAAAAAAAAAAAAAAGACAATAGTACTTATTCATAGTAATGTGAGTATTTGTCACTTACTGTATCAAATTTACTCTGTTTTGCAGAATTTGATCAAATAAGTGACAAATACTCACATTTGTAGATTTACTCACATATAAGTACCATACATATACATATACCACACATATAAGTAGTATTTGTCACTTATTGTATCAAATTCTGCTAAACAGAGTAAATTTGAGTACAATCAGAAATAACTAAACAATCATACTCAGTTACAGTACTCTGAGTATCCGTACTAGTACTTCCACCCGGTGAGAGTAATCCCTTGTATGGTACTTATATGTGAGTAAATCTATAAATGTACAAAATAAAAGACAATAGTACTTATTCATGGTAATGTGAGTATTTGTCACTTATTGTATCAAATTTTCCAGAATTTGATACAATAAGTGACAAATACTACGTATATGTGTGGTATATGTATATGTATGGTACTTATATGTGAGTAAATCTACAAATGTGAGTATTTGTCACTTATTGTATCAAATTTACTCTGTTTTCCAGAATTTGATGCAATAAGTGACAAATACTACTTAAATGTGTGGTATATGTATATAAAAAGACAATAGTACTTATTCATAGTAATGTGAGTATTTGTCACTTATTGTATCAAATTCTGCAAAACAGAGTAAATTTGAGTACAATCAGAAATAACTAAACAATCATACTCAGTTACAGTAATCTGAGTATCCGTACTCGTACTTCCACCCGGTGAGAGTAATCCCTTGTATGGTACTTATATGTGAGTAAATCTATAAATGTACAAAATAAAAGACAATAGTACTTATTCATAGTAATGTGAGTATTTGTCACTTATTGTATCAAATTTACTCTGTTTTGCAGAATTTGATACAATAAGTGACAAATACTACTTATATGTGTGGTATATGTATATGTATGGTACTTATATGTGAGTAAATCTACAAATGTGAGTATTTGTCACTTATTGTATCAAATTTACTCTGTTTTCCAGAATTTGATGCAATAATTGACAAATACTACTTATATGTGTGGTATATGTATATAAAAAGACAATAGCACTTATTCATAGTAATGTGAGTATTTGTCACTTATTGTATCAAATTCTGCAAAACAGAGTAAATTTGATACAATAAATGACAAATACTCACATTACTATGAATAACTACTATTGTCTTTTATTTTGTACATTTGTAGATTTACTTACATGTAAGTACCATACAAGGGATTACTTTCACTGGGGGTGGAAGTACTAGTACGGATACTCAGAGTACTGTAACTGAGTTTGATTGTTTAATTATTTCTGATTTTAGTCACATTTACTCTGTTTTGCAGAATTTGATACAATACATGACAAATACTACTTAAATGTGTGGTATATGTATATGTATGGTACTTATATGTGAGTAAATCTACAAATGTGAGTATTTGTCACTTATTGTATCACATTCTGGAAAACAGAGTAAATTTAAGTAAAATCAGACATAATTAAACAATCATACTCAGTTACAGTACTCTGAGTATCCGTACTAGTACTTCCACCCGGTGAGAGTAATCCCTTGTGGGAGTAACTGAGTCCAGGTGTAGTGCGGGGAGACAGAGAGTAAAAGTAGCGGAGTCCAGCCGTTACATCATATAATCTACTCCTCAAATTAAAGTACTGGCAGTACTCAATCGTATTAAGTAGAATTTACACCATGAAATCTTTTAATTGTAAAATCATAGGAATTGTTCTCACAATGTTATGAATAAATAATGAAATGTAGTACTTTTGACGCTCACAGTTAAGTTTAAGTACCATTTGATAATATAATTTACTCCTTGAGTTAAAGTACTGCCGTTACTCAAGTAGAATTTAAATGATAAAATCTATCAATTACAAAAAAAACATGAAGTAACAAGATAACGATTGGTCCAGATTTTTGGTCTGGATCTAGACTGGGATTAGGACTGGTTCCAGATGAGGATTAGAACTGGTTTTAGACTGGATTTAGACTGGGATTATGACTGGATTTAGACTGGGATTATGACTGGTTTTAGACTGGGATTAGGAATGGTTTTAGACAGGGATTAGGACTGGTTATATACTGGGATTAGGACTGGTTTTAGACTGGGATTAGGACTGGATTTAGACTGGGATTAGGACTTGTTTTAGACTGGGATTAGAACTAGTTTTAGACTGGGATTAGGACTGCTTTTAGACTGGGATTATGACTGGATTTGGACTGGGATTAGGAATGGTTTTAGACAGGGATTAGGACTGGTTATAGACTGGGATTAGGACTGGTTTTAGACTGGGATTAGGACTGGTTTTAGACAGGGATTAGGACTGGGATTAGAACTGTTTTTAGCCTGGGATTAGGACTGGTTTCAGACTGGGATTAGGATTAATTTTAGACTGGGATTATGACTGGTTTTAGACTGGGATTAGGACTGGTTTTAGACTGGGATTATGACTGGATTTAGGACTTGTTTTAGACTGGGATTAGGACTGGTTTTAGACTAGGATTAGGACTGGGATTAGGACTGGTATGTTGTGAAAGCAGTACTTTTCGACGACATGTGAAACTTTACTGGTACATGTTGCCTCCCACCATTGAGCTGTGGAGCACTGGTTGTTGTTGTTGTTGTTGTTGTTGTTGTTGGCCTGGTGTTTCCTGGACGCTGCTGCTGCCAGAAGTAGAGGTGCTCTGGTTCCGCAGTAACATGACAGCTAGCAGCGCGGGGTTAGCTGCTACGGAGAGTTGTAAATCACTGTAGTGTGATTCTTTGTCTCAAAGGGTTTAATTAGTCTGGAAATTCTTCTCTTATCTGATGACCCCCCCTCCCCCCCTCCACTCACACCCCCCCCCCCCCCAACTCACCCCCTCCCCCTCCCCCCTGCACACTGCAACAACTTACCGCCATAAATGCCGCGCAATCTGAAGCCCGGCGGCCTCAGGAGAGCTGGCGCCGCTGGAAATGGTCATTTTATTACGCGAGAACGGCTCGCTGGAAACTCTGCTAATGTGCTGCTAACGCAGAGCTGCTAAAGAGAACACGGGGAACCGGAGGAAGTAGAGGAATCAGGGGAACCGGGGAACCGGAGGAATCAGGGGAATCAGAGGAACCAGGGGAACTGGGGGAACCGGAGGAAGTGGAGGAATCAGGGGAACCGGAGGAACCGGAGGAATCAGGGGAACCGGAGGAACCGGAGGAATCAGGGGAACTGGGGGAACCGGAGGAAGTGGAGAAATCAGGGGAACCGGAGGAACCGGAGGAATCAGGGGAACTGGAGGAAGTGGAGGAATCAGGGGAACCGGGGGAATCAGAGGAACCAAGGGAACCGGGGGAACTGGAGGAACCAGGGGAACCGGGGGAACTGGAGGAACTGGAGTAATCGGGGGAATCAGGGGAACTGGGGAACTGGAGGAACTGGAGGAATCAGGGGAACTGGGGAACTGGGGAACTGGAGGAACTGGAAGAACTGGGGGAATCAGAGGAACCAGGTAGAACTGGAGGAACCAGGGGAACTGGGGGAATCGGGGGGCTAGAGGAAGTGGAGGAACCAGAAGAACCGGAGGAACTGGGGGAATCAGGGGAACTGGAGGAAGTGGAGGAACTGGGGGAATCAGAGGAAGTGGAGGAACCGACTCACAACAAGCACTAATTAATAGTAGAGGTGCAGAGCTGCCGTAGAACCTAAAGACCTAGAACACAAAGCCATCAGTTTCCTCTCAGACTTCGTGGAGAATAAAATGCAGCCTGTCAGACGTTGCTGGTTTTCCTTCATCATACGTGAACAAAGACGTTTGTCCCGATTGCCGGTTGACAACGTTGCCAGGTTGCTTCTCCCCGGGGACCTTCAGGTTCCGTCTCTCTCGTCGAGCTCTTCCTGGAATTGACAGGTTCCTCGGTTCTAATCAGTCCTTCTGATCGGAATCACGGGAATTCTACCGTTTCTTCATGGGGGGGGGGGGGGGGGGGGGATTGGTTTTAGTCTCTGATGTGAAAAATAAGCTGGAAGAACAGAATCGTCGGCAACAATCGGAAGATGAGTGTTTCCCACCGGACGACACATTAAACCTTCGGAATGAAGAGAACTGGTAAAAACTGGTAAAAACTGGTAAAAACTGGTAAAAAAAAAAAAAAAAAAGGTAAAAACTGGTAAAAAAAAAAAAAAAAAAAAGGTACAAACCGGTAAAAATTGGTAAAGTTGGATTGTTATTACGGTGACTGTCAAAATAAAAGTAGCAAGTTGGATTGTTTTTACGGTGACTGTCAAAATTAAAGTAGCAAGTTGGATTGTTATTATGGCGACTGTCAAAATTAAAGTAGCAAGTTGGATTGTTTTTATGGCGACTGTCAAAATAAAACCACCAGGTTGGATTGTTGTTACGGTGACTGTCAAAATAATAGTAGCAAGTTGGATTGTTATTATGGTGACTGTCAAAATTAAATTAGCAAGTTGGATTGTTGTTACGGTGACTGTCAAAATAAAAGTAGCGAGTTGGATTGTTATTATGGTGACTGTCAAAATAAAACCACTGAGTTGGATTGTTATTACGGTGACTGTCAAAATAAAACCACCAAGTTGGATTGTTATTATGGTGACTGTCAAAATAAAACCACCAAGTTGGATTGTTATTATGGTGACTGTCAAAATAAAAGTAGCAAGTTGGATTGTTATTACGGTGACTATCAAGATAAAAGTAGCAAGTTGGATTGTTATTACGATGACTGTCAAAATAAGACCACAAGGTTAGATTGTTACTATGGTGACTGTCAAAATAAAAGTAGCAAGTTGGATTGTTGTTACGATGACTGTCAAAATAAAAGTAGCGAGTTGGATTGTTATTACGGTGACCGTCAAAAATAAAAGTAGCAAGTTGGATTGTTATTACGGTGACTGTCAAAATAAAAGACATGAGAAGAAACGGTCATTTCTAACGACTGAGCCAAAACAAAAAGAAAAACTTCGACCAATCAGAAGAAGAACAGTTCCAGTTGTGTGGTATTAATTCTTTGAGTTCACTCTTATTCTGGAGGGGTCTCCACTCTGGGTCGTTTCCTGCCGGAGGCCACTGGAGGAAGTTTCATATTCAGCAGCTCTTTGAAAGAGTTAAAGTTTAACCAGCAGCTTCCAGAAAGTTCCTCTGTGGAACAAAGGCTGGAGCTCAACTCAGGTTTAAATTAAATTCACTGGGAGGTCAAACCTGGGGGTCAAACCTCGGGGGGGGGGGGGGGGGGGGGGGGGGGGGGTCATGGGTAGTAAGAACTCCCAGAATGCAACAGGAGAAGGTTTCTGGACATTTTACACCAGGAGGTTTCATTAAAATTGGATTTATTATGAACAAAACACCAACACAGTTTTTACCACGTGTACTCTGCAAGGAGAAAACTAGGAAAAACTTTAAAGTTTAAATTCAAAGGGTTTTATGGCTCTATTGTACCTGATTATTAAAGTGGATTGAAATATGTACTTAAATACAGAAAACACTACAAACTACAGAAAACAGTCCAAAATACAGAAAACACTACGAACTACAGAAAACACTGCCAACTACTGAGAACACTACAAACTACAGAAAACCCTAAACACGACAGAAAACACTACAAACTACAGAAAACACTACAAACTACAGAAAACCCTCAACACGACAGAAAACACTACAAACTACAGAAAACACTACAAACTACAGAAAACCCTCAACACGACAGAAAACACTACAAACTACAGAAAACACTAGGGATTACAGAAAACACTACAAACTACAGAAAACACTACAAACTACAGAAAACCCTAAACACGACAGAAAACACTACAAACTACAGAAAACACTACAAACTACAGAAAACCCTAAACACGACAGAAAACACTACAAACTACAGAAAACCCTAAACACGACAGAAAACATTACAAACTACAGAAAACACTACGGATTACAGAAAACACTACAAACTACAGAAAACACTACAAACTACAGAAAACCCTAAACACAACAGAAAACATTACAAACTACAGAGAACACGGCAAACTACAGAAAACACTGCAAAATACAGAAAACACTACAAACTACAGAAAACACTACAAACTACAGAAAACATTACAAACTACAGAGAACACGGCAAACTACAGAAAACATTACAAACTACAGAAAACACTACAAACTACAGAAAACCCTAAACACGACAGAAAACACTGCAAACTACAGAAAACACTGCAAAATACAAAAAACACTACAAACTACAGAAAACACTACAAACTACAGAAAACCCTAAACACGACAGAAAACATTACAAACTACAGAGAACACGGCAAACTACAGAAAACATTACAAACTACAGAAAACACTACAAACTACAGAAAACACTACCAAATAGAGAAAACTACTTGGTAGTTTGCTATTTTTTCATTATAATAAATGAAGCTGACAGCAGGTACTTCCTGTTTCTGTTGTGTTGTGGTGAATTTGTACGTGTTTTCTGGAGTTTGCAGTGTTTTGTACTTCCAGGCCACCATCATTTGAGGTTTGACGTGAATTTCTCCATCATGTTTTCCGATTGGACATTTGGACGTCCGGTTTTTATCCCCGGGACCCAAACAACAACAACAACAACAACAACAACAACATACTTCTAAAGTGAAACGTTTATCTACGATTTATCAACGAATTCCAACAAAATCCATTAGAAGAAGTTGATATATGAAGCCGTGGGCTTTTGTTGTATTCGCCATGGTTCGTGACGTCATAGTGAGACACCTAGTGGAGAAACGAGGGACTGCAGTTGGGAAGTTATTATGTTTTCTACCGGTTGGACACTGTGACGTCCGGTTTTTTTGGCCCCTGGGGGAGGAGGAGGGGGGGGGGGGGGGGGGGGTGTTTGACCTCCCTGTGGAACCAGAAGGAGGATCGGGTTCCTTGTTTGTGTTTTTCCAGGCCTGAAAACAAAGACGTGATGGAAACACCAGGCTGCTTTTTGTGCCTCATGTTGTTATAAGGTGACAAGATGAGAGAGAGAGAGAGAAAGAGAGAAACACAGAAAGAGAAAGAGAGAGTGGAATGAATTTTTTTTTTTTTTAATCTGCTTTAATTGCACATGATAAGCAGCGTGTGCAGGTTGTGGCGCATGATGTTTGTGCAGCTTGCAGATGCAGAAGTTGTGCATCCAAAAGCTCCTTTCTTTCTTTCTTTTCTTTTCTTTTCTTTATTTTATTTGATATTTTTTTGGGGGGGGTATTTTTTGAAGGACTTCCCAGCAAAGCAAGAATGAGATGAGGGGGTTATTTTGGCGATGGAGATTAAGGCAGGGGCTTTTTGTCATTTGTGCGAGACAAGCCATTCATCCATCCAGTTCACAGCCAAAAAAAGAGGCTGGTCCCAGAAATTAGCAGTTTCAGCTCAGCAGCAAAGTCGTCGGGCTGTGAAGGCAGAGAGAAATTGACTAATTAGCAATGCGCACTAAAACTTGACGGTTCTCTCTATAACAGCGAGGGTGAAAGACTCGCTTCTTTTTTTTTTTTTTTTTCCTTCTTTTTCCTCCTCTCCCCCCTTTTTTTTTTTTCTTTTTTTTCCTCCTCTTTTCTTTCTTCCATAGATGTTTGAAATCGCAGTCATTTACGCTCGACAGTTTTTACAATAGCCTTGAGCCATAATTTTGCGAGTCTCTCCAGCATCCATACCCCTGCATGGTCTCTCTCCACCGGCCATGCACGACCGTTTCTCTCCCCAACCGTGGATTTCCTATTACTCTCGTTACGACTCACTGAGCCCCAGGCCCAAGGATAATGATGTGTTGTTTCTTGGTAGCATAATTTGTCACACGTATATTTCTTCTTCTTCTTCTTCTTCTCTTGCAGAAAGCACAGCTCCCCTCTCACACACACTCTCACACACACTTCTTGTTAATTCGGAGGCACAAATGAGCAACCACCACCACCAAAAAAAAAAATAAGTATATAGTGACTTTGTGAATTGGAGTCAATGGTGATTGGGAGACAGCCTCGCAGCCGAAAGGAGATTTTCTGAGGAAAAGAAAAAGGGAAAAAGCCACAAAAAAAAAAAAAAAAAAAAAAAACCCAGGGAGAACAAAGAGGGATTATTTGGAAGCTGAAGCTACTTTGAGGTGGGTTTTTTTTTTTTTCTTCTGGCGTGTGTGAAGAGCAGAAGTCAGGTAAGTTTTTTTTTTTTTTTTTTTTTTTCTCCCCTTCCCTCCTTCCCCTCTCTCGTCGTGTACTTGTGACAGGCGCTTTTCTCTTCTGGAGAAGCTTTTCGGCACCGCGCGTCGCGCGCCGCGCACAAATCCACAAACCAGCCTCCAACAAAAAAAACAAAAAAACTGCACGATGCCCGCCGCCCGCAACTTTACCCACTGCTGCGTTTCTCCGGATGTTTTCCGCGGAACTCCGGCGGCTCTCAGCCCGCCGCCGGCGGCTCGCAGGGCGGACTAATTGCTTTTTTTTGTTTGCGCGCCGTGTGGAAGAGGCGGCGCGGCGCGGCACGGAGCGGCGCGGCGCGGTGCGGTGCGGCGGCGGCGCAGCGCGGCGGCTCGGCAGCGGGGTTGTTGTGGTGGGAGGTGGTGGGGTGTGGGGGTGGGTGGGGGGGAGGATCGTCCCCGGAGCGCGGCGTGCTCTCTCCGGACACCGCCGCGGCTCCTCTCTCCGGCTCCCTTCTCCGCCGCCGCCGCAGCAGCAGCAGCAGCAGCGTCCCCGCCGCGTCCTTCAGAACCTGCGCCTCCATGCCGCTCCGCTCCGCTCCGGCTCTCTGCGTCCAGCCGCCGGAGCGCAAACTTGCCGCGGACGGCTCCTCCAGATCCGTCCAATAACTTACTCTTAAAAAAAAACAAAACAACAACAAAAAGAAAAAAAAGAAAAGAAAAGAGCCGAGCGGGTCTTTTGTGTTGTCAGCTGAGTGGTTGCAGCCCCCTTTTTTTTTTTTTTTTTTTTTTTTTTTTTGCGTGTGTTGTGCGCCAATAAACGACCGTGAGGTAAAAACGGCTTGCATGGTTTATTTGTTGCCCAGGTGGCGTCATGTCCAGGTCGGGCGATAGAACATCCACCTTTGACCCAACGCACAGCGACACCCTGCTGCACGGCCTCAACCTCCTGTGGAGGAAACAGCTGTTCTGCGACGTGACGCTCAGCGCCCAGGGGCAGCAGTTCCACTGCCACAAGGCAGTGCTGGCGTCCTGCTCGCAGTACTTCAGGTCCCTCTTCTCCTCCCACAATGTCATCAGCAGCGAGGGCAGCCAGGGCGACCGGGCCAGCAGCGGGACGCCCTCGTCCTCCCCGGACGACAAGCTGGCCGCCCCCGGCGGCGGCGGCGGCGGCGCCCGGCCCATCAACAACCTGGTGCTGCAGGGCTGCTCCTCCGTGGGACTGCGCCTGGTGCTGGAGTACCTGTACACCGCCAACGTCACGCTGTCGCTGGACACGGTGGAGGAGGTGCTGTCGGTCAGCAAGATCCTCAGCGTGCCCCAGATCACCAAGCTCAGCGTGCAGTTCCTCAACGACCAGATCTCCGTGCAGAACTACAAGCAGATCTGCAAGATCGCCGCCCTGCACGGCCTGGACGAGACCAAGAAGCTGGCCAACAAGTACCTGGTGGAGGACGTGCTGCTGCTCAACTTCGAGGAGATGTGCGCCATGCTGGACGCCCTGCCGCCGCCGGTGGAGTCGGAGCTGGCGCTCTTCCAGATGTCGGTGCTGTGGCTGGAGCACGACCGGGAGACCCGCATGCACTACGCCCCGGACCTCATGAAGAGGCTGCGCTTCGCCCTCATACCGGCGCCCGAGCTGGTGGAGCGCGTGCAGTCGGTGGACTTCATGAGGAGCGACCCCGTGTGCCAGAAGCTGCTGCTGGACGCCATGAACTACCACCTCATGCCCTTCAGGCAGCACTGCAGGCAGACCACGGCCAGCAGGTGAGCCGCGCACGCGGTCACGCCGCCACACAACGCGCTGCCGCACAACGCGCTGCCGCACAACGTGCTGCCACACAACGTGCTACTACACGACATGCTGCTACACAACGTGCTACTACACGACATGCTGCTACACGACATGCTACCCAATGTGCTGCCGCACAACGCGCTGCCACACAACGTGCTACTACACGACATGCTGCTACACAACGTGCTACTACACGACATGCTGCTACACAACATGCTACTACACAACACGCTACCCAATGTGCTGCCACACAACGTGCTGCCACACAACGTGCTACTACACAACGTGCTACTACACAACATGCTGCTACACAACGTGCTACTACACAACGCGCTGCTATAACACATTGCTACAATACATTGCTACACAACACGCTACACAACATGCTACAACACAACGTGTTACTACACAACATTCTACTACACAACGTGCTGCTACACAACGTTCTACTACACAACATGCTACTACACAATGTGCTACTACACGTGCTGCCACACAACGGGCTGCCGCACACGTGCTGCCACACAACGTGCTACGACACAACATGCTGCGACACAATGTGCTACTACACAACGTGCTGCTACACAACACGCTGATACACAACATACTGCCACATAACGTGCTGCTACACAACACGCTACTACACAATGGGCTGCCACATAACGTGCTGCTACACAGCGTGCTGCAATACAACGTGCTTCTACACAACACGCTACACAACGTGCTACAACACAACGTGCTGATACACAACGTGCTGCTACCCAACGCGCTGCTACAACACATTGCTACACAATGTGCTGCTACACAACGTGCCGCCACACAACACGCTGCTGCACAACGTGCTACTACATAAAGTGCTGATACGCAACATGCTGCCACACAACGCGCTACTACTACACTCTACTACGCGACGGTTCAGCCTCCCGGACGCAACACAAGTCGTGAGAATCGTAGTGAAGTCTTTAGTTTTGGCGGGAAGTCGGCGGCGCACAGTGAGGCGGGTTCAAAGACGGCCGTTGTCATGACAACCCGGCGAGAACACTCTGCTGGCCTGACCTCCGGTACTGATCAGTGCAACGTGAATATTAGCTTTGTAGCTGCATGAGTACGTTTGTAAACAAAAACAAGAGTTGCGGGCGTTTCTCTTTCGTGGTCGGATGGCGCCCCCTGCTGACGTTTTAGTCGCCTTGTTTTCATCATACGTTCTGAAAACTTCCC
Source organism: Blennius ocellaris (assembly GCF_963422515.1). NCBI lineage: Eukaryota > Metazoa > Chordata > Actinopteri > Blenniiformes > Blenniidae > Blennius > Blennius ocellaris. Next base: position 577,577 of record NC_137659.1, read on the forward strand.
GCCGCGCCCTGAAGGTATCCGATTCTCGCCGTACAGCGTAGCGATTAGCGATTAGCGACCGCGAGCCGCCGCCGCTGTTAAAGCACCGGCAGGATTCAAGACTCAGGCGAGCGTCACACTGAACCGGGCGAGGCTCCGCCTCCCCGGCCGACCCGGCGAGGCTCTTCCGAGCCTTGTTGACGCCCGACGGCGGAACCTCGTGGAACGTCTCTTCCCGCATACGGCGCCGAACGGGCGGCGAATCAGGAATCCTGGTAATTAGTCTCACATGCCACCGTCTCCCTGCTCTCAATTAATCACCATTATCCATGTCCAGGGGCTCATTTGCATACCAATAAGCCCCAAAACACTTCCGAGTGCACGGCGGTGTCGGGGGCGACGTATTACGGCGGCGGCGGCGGTTGAGTCGAGCGGAACCGAGTCCGGAGTGACGAAGAGGAGGAGGAGGAGGAGGAGGAGGAGGAGGAGGAGGAGGAGGAGGAGTCCTGACCATATACAGTAAAAGTCTTCAGCGTCTCGGGTTGATCTCTGTGTACAAACAGCAGGAAGTGGCTCCCGATTGGCCGCTGGGCGTCACGTGACTCGGAGCGGCCAATGACACGGCGGTTTCCTCCGCGGTGTCATGACTCCCCGTCCTCATTCTCATGAGATTTGGTGCTTTTACTTTGACAGTCACCGTAATAACAATCCAACTTGGCACTTTTATTTTGACAGTCACTGTAATAACAATCCAACTTGGTACTTTTATTTTGACAGTCACTGTAATAACAATCCAACTTGGTGGCTTTATTTTGACAGTCACCGTGACAATCCAACTTGGTAGTTTTATTTTGACAGTCACAGTAATAACAATCCAACTTGGTAGTTTTATTTTGACAGTCACCGTAATAACAATTCAACTTGGTGGTTTTATTTTGACAGTCACCATAATAACAATCCAACTTGGTACTTTTATTTTGACAGTCACAGTAATAACAATCCAACTCGGTGGTTTCATTTTGACAGTCACCATAATAACAATCCAACTTGGTACTTTTATTTTGACAGTCACTGTAATAACAATCCAACTTGGTGCTTTTATTTTGACAGTCACTGTAATAACAATCCAACTTGGTGGCTTTATTTTGACAGTCACCGTAACAATCCAACTTGGTAGTTTTATTTTGACAGTCACAGTAATAACAATCCAACTTGGTACTTTTATTTTGACAGTCACAGTTATAACAATCCAACTCGGTGGTTTTTTTTTGACAGTCACCATAATAACAATCCAACTTGGTACTTTTATTTTGACAGTCACAGTAATAACAATCCAACTTGGTGGTTTTATTTTGACAGTCACCATAATAACAATCCAACTTGGTACTTTTATTTTTACAGTCACCATAATAACAATCCAACTTGGTACTTTTATTTTGACAGTCACAGTAATAACAATCCAACTCGGTGGTTTTATTTTGACAGTCACCATAATAACAATCCAACTTGGTACTTTTCTTTTGACAGTCACCGTAATAATCCAACTTGGTGGTTTTATTTTGACAGTCACCGTAATAACAATCCAACTTAGTGATTTTATTTTGACAGTCACCATCATAACAATCTTCCTTGGTGGTGTGTTCTCCCAGTGTTAATGTTCATATTGTATTATGACCAACAGCGCCCCTCATGGCCTCACATGCTAACTACATTTTCGGCAGAATGTCGTTTTGGAAACGTGAAAGTTTTATGAAAAGAAAATGCAAAAATGAAACGTTTTCACTTGAAACGTTGTGTAAAAGCGTCTCATATATCTAATTAAAAGTTTTTAGAAGAGTTTTGTTGTTATTGGAATAAAATAGGTGCTAATATTTTATTTTGATGGGGAGAAAAAAAAGCATAATTCATCAAATGAAGTATTGACGTGAGTTGACAGGTGAAGTTACAAAAATTCTCGTCGCATTAATTTAATTATCATTATCCTCATCAAGACAGACCCAAAGGTTTCTGGACTTTTTTTTTTTTTATTGTGGAGCAACAAACAGAAGTCACCAGTTAACATGGAAACCATTCCGTCCATAACACCGACTGTTCCGCATCACGTTTCAAACCGGGTTGTTTCTGATCAAATAAAACAACAAAACAACAACAAACAACTCCGTTCTTCCACTCGCCTCTCCTCCGAACTCCTCCGAGCTCCGATCACCTCGGCTGTCAGTCAAACACAAAGTAGAGAAAGTGGGCGTGTCCCGCCGGTTAGCACTGAAGCGACGGAAGCTAACGGACGTTTTTGTCACGTTACGATCTCGGCCTCGGCTTCGACCGCGACCCGCTCTTCTGATCCGTTTCCGTTTCTCAGACGTGGTTAAAGCTACGACGCATATGATTTGCCGTAACGCCACCTCTGGACACCGGGCGGCGGCGGTGAGTCGCCGGTTTGATTTCCCGCGTATAGAATCTCACTTCCTGGACTGAGCGGAGGAGGCGTGACTTACTGCACCACCTGCTGGTTCAAAGTGGTACTACGGGAGCGCTGCAAGCTTAGCTCGTTAGCTTGTTAGCTTGTTAGCTTGTTAGCGTCTGCGAGTCTCTTGAGGTTGTTTTTTTTTTTTTTTAAACTGGACATAAAAAAAAAATGAGGACATTGAAGGGTGATGTTTTTCTTATGGAGGCTTACCACCTGTTTTCTTGTGTTTCTCTCTCTCTGTCACACACACACACACACACACACACACACACACACACACACACACACACACACACTGCAGAATCCGCTCCAATAAGAGGATGCTGTTACTGGTGGGTGGTTTGCCTCCTGGACCCGATCGTCTCCCCAGTAATTTGGTCCAGTACTACGACGACGAGAAAAAGACATGGAAGATCCTCACCAGTGAGTAGCTCAGCCTCTGATCTCTCTCTCTCTCTCTCTCTCTCTCTCTCTCTCTTTCCTTTTCTTTTCAGCCCTCCTTCCCGAGGCGTCTTGTGTTGGAGGCTTTTATGACGGGGGGGGGGGGGGGGGGAATAGTTGTTCCTATGGATGACTTTAACGCAGGTTAATTTCCAGGGAAAATGAGAGAAGGAGTTCCCTAAATCCTTCAGGTAATAATGTATCACTATCACTTTTAATATAAGTCTGGAATCAGAGCGTGACCTCGCGGCGCCGTGCCGCTTCACGCCCGGCTTCCCGTGGTTCCTGCCCGCAAAAAAAAAAAAAAAAAAAAGATTTCTGCCGGCGGGATGCGTGATGAGATTCGCCGGGGCCTTAATGACGTGCCGTGTGCGTAATGAACGACATGTGTCCTCGCCAGCTTTATTATTCACTCGCATTGATCCACGCCGGGAGATTGGATCGTGCTAATGCGCGCTGAGGGATTAGCGCCCGGTGACCCGCCGCCGCGTGTCGGGTTGAAATGAGGTGAGTTTGATTCATGGAGGGATGAAGGGATGAGAAGCATCGACAAACAAGGAGGAGGGGGAAAGTGCATTTTTATATTAAAAAAAAAAAAAAAAATCCAGAATATATCATATATGACTGGATTTCACTTCTTTACACTGTTAATCTCACACACACACACACACACACGCACGTACGCACGCACGCACCCACACTATTGGAGGCGGTTGTCATGGAAACGCTCAGTCCGTCCATTACGATTCAGTGTCTTGCTCAAGGATAATGTCACATGGGGAATCGAACCTGCAACCTTCATGAAATTCATGAAGTCGTTATAAATCTGACCGTAGCGATTGATCGCACACAAAAATAAAATACTGACCAAGTTGGATCGTTATTACGGTGACTGTCAAAATAAAACCACCAAGTTGGATTGTTATTACGGTGACTGTCAAAATAAAACCACCAAGTTGGATTGTTATTACGGTGACTGTCAAAATAAAACCACCAAGTTGGATTGTTATTACGGTGACTGTCAAAATAAAACCACCAAGTTGGATTGTTATTATAGAGACTGTCCAAATAAAACTACAAGCTTGGATTAATATTACAGAGACTGTCAAAATAAAAGCATCTTGTTGGATTGATTACAGACTGTCAAAATAAAATCAAGTTGGATTGTGATTACAGTCACTGTCAAAATAAAAGTACCAAATTGGATTGTTATTACGTTGACGGTCAAATTAAAAGTACCAAGTTGGATTGATATTACAGAGACTGTCAAAATAAAATCATTTAGTTGGATTTATTACAGACTGTCAAAATAAAACCACCAAGTTGGATTGTTATTACAGTGACTGTCGAAATAAAAGTACCAAGTTGGATTATTACGGAGACTGTCAAAATAAAAGTACCAAGTTGGATTGTTATTACAGTCACTGTCAAAATAAAAGTACCAAGTTGGATTGTTATTACAGAGACTGTCAAAATAAAACCACCAAGTTGGTTTGTTATTACAGTCACTGTCAAAATAAAAGTACCAAGTTGGATTATTATTACAGAGACTGTCAAAATAAAGCCACCAAGTTGGTTTGTTATTACAGTCACTGTCAAAATAAAAGTACCAAGTTGGATTGTTATTACAGAGACTGTCAAAATAAAACCACCAAGTTGGTTTGTTATTACAGTCACTGTCAAAATAAAAGTACCAAGTTGGATTATTATTACAGAGACTGTCAAAATAAAGCCACCAAGTTGGTTTGTTATTACAGTCACTGTCAAAATAAAAGTACCAAGTTGGATTGTTATTACAGAGACTGTCAAAATAAAACCACCAAGTTGGATTGTTATTACAGTGACTGTCAAAATAAAAGTACCAAGTTGGATTGTTATTACAGAGACTGTCAAAATAAAAGTATCAAGTCCAGGAGAATATAAACTGGGCGTCATGACGCCACGGAGGAAACCTTGTTCTGATTGACTCTACTGAGCATGTGCAGAACTACTCGTTTCCACCAACATGCATGATCAGGAGACGTTTTCAAAAAAACTTACCGTTTTTCCTTGTTCCTACAGTTGGAACGTTTTTTTTTCCCCGAAAAGTTCTGAAATACACCCAAAACACGACAGTCGTTTTATGTCGTTGGTTGAAAACGAGCTGAAACGGATCAGAATAAAATACGTCGGCGCTCAAACTGTGTTTGTTCAGTTAAAACCATTTAGAAGTATTGAAATGTAGATTTTTGGTCTTCATACGATAGAATCCAAACATTATTGTGACATTAATCCTAATTTGACGTTGAAATCAAACCTCTTATTAAAAGTTAAATTTGTTTTTGTGGCTCTTTTGAGAAAAATGTCATTTATATTTGTAGTTTATATAGATTTTTTTTTTTTTTTTTAATATCTAAAAATAAAATAAAAAGTAGTCTGACTTGTTGTTTTGGTCATAATGATGTGGCTGACTGCAGTGTGTTAGCAGAGAGAGAATGAAGCAGCCCCCCCTCCCCCCACCTCCATTTTTCCATATTGATTTTTTCATGACTTCTTACTGGGAGCCAGTCGTCATCATTTGGCGGGAACGTGTCGCGGCTTCCTGCCGCTCGTCTCGTCTGCCGTGACCTTTCGAGGCGACGTCCCGACGCCGTCGCCGATCCGCAAAGGTCGAAAGCCTCGCCGCTCCTCTACGTCGCCGTATCGAGCTTCATTCATACACATTATCCAGAGGAGACTTCCTGTCAGAATCACTCCTCGTACTGACGGTGCCCCTGGTACTACGTGAGAGTCGCCCCAGTACTGTGGCTCAGTAAAGTGAACTTTTGGTCCCGTTTCCACGGCGACGACGCCTGATCGGTCTCCGCCGCAGCAGCAGACACGCTGACGACCATGTAGTTAGTCTGGGCCACCGGGGCGGCGCTGTTACTCGCTTTACTACTGAAACCACACAGACGAGTGCAGAGAACAAAACGCCGTAACACTGCCAGTCAAACCGCGACGCGGCGGCCATGTTGGTTTACTGGAGCAGGAGGAACCACCGCAAAGACAATCCACCTTGGTACTTTTATTCTGACAGTCACCATAATAGCGATCCAACTTGGTAGTTTTATTCTGACAGTCGCCATAAAAACAATCCAACTTGGTACTTTTATTCTGACAGTCACCATAATAACGATCCGACTTGGTGGTTTTATTTTGACAGTCACCATAATAACAATCCAACTTGGTAGTTTTATTTTGACAGTCACCATAATAACAATCCAACTTGGTCATTTTATTCTGACAGTCACCATAATAACGATCCGACTTGGTGGTTTTATTTTGACAGTCACCATAATAATAATCCAACTTGGTGGTTTTATTTTGACAGTCACTTTAATAACCACAGAACTTGGTATTTTTATTTTGACAGCCACCGTAATAACAATCCAACCTGGTGGTTTTATTTTGACAGCCACCGTAATACCAATCTAACCTGGTGGTTTTATTTTGACAGTCACCATAATAACAATCCAACTTGGTAGGTTTATTTTGACAGCCACCATAATAACAATCCAACTTGGTAGGTTTATTTTGACAGTCACCATAATAACAATCCAACTTGGTAGTTTTATTTTGACAGCCACCATAATAACAATCCAACTTGGTAGTTTTATTTTGACAGTCACAATGATAACAATCCAACCTGGTGATTTTATTTGGACGCAAAATGCAACAACGATGCGTTTTCACTTCAACCTGCTCTGATATAAATAACAATCGTTTGCTTTGCACCGATTGGTTGATTAGAGAAAAGGGGGCGGAGCCTGAGCGTCAGAGGCAGTAAATGGTTTATCTTCAGGCACACCGGGTGTTTTTAACTTTTAATGTTACATCCTGAAACCCTCCACAGCAGCATATGAGGTGGTTGTCTCCCCCCCCCCCCCCCCCCAGCGTCATTAGTGTGTGTGATGGGGGGGGTGGAGGAGGGGGGGGGGGTGCTGCTCCTGCTCCTGCCTCCTCCTCCTCCTCATTAGAGTCACACTCATGGGTACAAACTGCAACAAGCAAAAGGTCAACAGGGATTTCCATCAGTCCAAACTAAAAAAAGTTAACACTCAAATGGTCCGTGTCCGAGTGGAAGGACAAAACTGCAAAATCATCCCCTCAACACATCGGTGGCCGTCTGATGGAGCCTCCTCACAATGGATGTGGGCTCCGGGATTATTAACATTCAATCATAACTTTTCAATGAGGCGCAGCCGGAGAGGGACGGCCTCTGATTAAGACATTCATCAAGGCGGGTTTGGGGGAGAATCCGACCCGTCTTTGTCCCGGCGGGACGCGTCGCCATCTAGCGTCGCCGCGGCGACGTGGGGAGGAGCAGACAAAGGCCCCCCCCCCGGCTCCTCCTCCACCACCTCCTCCTCCACCACCTCCTCCTCCACCTCCTCCTCCACCTCCTCCTCCTCCTCCTCAGAACAAAGGAGGGATGCAGATGTGACGCTGGCGGAGGCAGCAGTGGTGCATTAGCGGTGGAGGCGGTGGAGCGTGAGGTGGAGCCGCCATGCAGGAGGCTCTGCCTCCCTCTAGTGACGCTCACAACTCAGTGGCCGGAGCCCAGAGAGCAACAGCGCCCCCTGCTGGCTTCTAGATGAGGGTCTCTACATGGATCTGTCTGTCTATCTATCTATCTATCTATCTATCTATCTATCTATCTATCTATCTATCTATCTATCTATCTATCTATCTATGTTTCTATCTATCTATCTATCTATCTATCTGTCAGTGAACTATAGAACTGATATCTATATTTTCATCAGCAGCTGTTTAAAGAATTTCTCTCTGGGATTAATGAATTTCTTCTCTTCTCTTCTCTTCTCTTCTCTTCTCTTCTCTTCTCTTCTCTTCTCTTCTGCCCGTTGGCTATTTGTCAATCGTTAACAATCAATCAATATATATAGATTCATATCTAAATTTTGTATGAATGTATATATATTTATCAATAAATCACATGATATCAAATATGTGTCTAATATTAATTATTTCGCTCACTGTTTCTCACTGTTTCTATATCTATCTATCTATCTATCTATCTATCTAATTGATCTATTTCTATTGGCTTTTACTGAAACGGGACGTTCTGTGTCTTATTTTCTTTACGTCGCTCCTCCATCCTTTGATCTGATCCTTTGAAGTACTCATCCAACTATCTGTTGTGTTACAGGTTCAGTATAAATCACTGTACTCCCTCCCCCTCCGCCCCCCCTTCCATCCCCCCCCCCCCCCTCCGCCCCCCCCCCCTCCCCCGGTGAACTGACCCCATTGAGACGTAGGGAAGCGGAGGACGGGTCTGAGGTGACAGTCATAATGAACACGACGGTTGTTCACTCAATAAATCTCCGGCGCTGCTTTTTGAGCACAAACCAGTGAAATGTTAAAACCCACCTGTCTGTCTCCATCAGTCATTTCCACTGTCAACCCCCCCCCTACAACCCCCCCCCCCCCTCCTCCCCACCACCGCCTGATGGATCACAGTTGCTGCAAAATTAGACAGCCTTGAATCTCATTTCTTTCCAATCGGAGTCCCGCTGCAGTTTCACTGAGGCTGACATATGCAGGTCCTCCGGGGGGGGTCGTGGTGGTGGGGGGCATGGGGGGGAGGGGGGTCTCATATAGCAACTAATGCTACATACGCTAAACAGGCTTTATCTGAGACGGGGGGGATTAGGCCGCCTGCCTCCGCTGCTCCTCAAAGACGAGGCGCCACGCCGCCGCCGACTCTTTACATTATCGCGCAGTCAGCAGTATATTGGACGCGGCTCGCCGCCCGCCGTGGCGCCTTGTACTTGTACTTGTACTTGTACTTGTACTCGTACTGGAGAGGAGATTACTGTACAGGAAGTGACACGCTGCGGCGGGCGGCGGCGCTCCGGCTCCGCCTGGCGCAGTGGTTCGCTCTGGCTGCATGTTCTCCCTGTGGGGGGGGTGTGTGTGTGTAATGTCTGACCTGTGTGTGTGTGTGTGTGTGTGTGTGTGTGTGTGTGTGTGTGTGTGTGTGTGTGTGTGTGTGTGTGTGTGTGTGTGTGTGTGTGTGTGTGTGTGTGTGTGTGTGTGTGTGCGTGTGTGTGTGTGTCCTGCAGTAATGCCTTACAACAGCGCACATCACTGTGTGGTGGAGGTGGAGAACTTCCTCCTGCTGATGGGCGGAGAAGACCAGTGGAACCCCAACGGTACGCACACACACACACACACACACACACACACACACACACACACACACACACACACACACACACACACACACACACACACACACACACACACACACACACACACACACAATTCAAATGATCCTCACCAATATACTCACATATATTGTATAACACATCAAATGGTGGGATGAATGAATGGATGGATGGGTGATGTCTGGATGGATCAATGAATGAATAAATGGAAGGTTGGATGGATGAATGAATGAATAAATGGTTGGATGGATGGCTTGATGGATGGATGAATAAATAGATGGATGGATGAATGAATGAATGAATGAATAGATGGATGGATGAATGGATGGATGAATAAATACATGGATGGTTGAATGGATGGATGAATGAATAAATGGTTGGATGGATGGTTGGATGATGGATGAATGAATAAATAGATGGATGAATGAATGGTTGGATGGTTGACGGCTGCTTTGCGCTCTGCAGGAAAACACAGCACCAACTTCGTGAGCCGCTACGACCCTCGATTCAACAGCTGGATCCAGCTGCCGCCGATGCAGGAGAGGTGAGGCACCGTTGCCGCGGCGCCCGGGTTCCATTCCGGCGGCACGGTGATAATGGCGTGCCGTGTCCCCCCCCCCCCCCCCCCCCGCAGGAGAGCCAGCTTCTTCGCCTGCCGCCTGGAGAAGCACCTGTACGTGATCGGCGGCCGCAACGAGTCGGGCTACCTGTCCAGCGTGGAGTCCTACAACCTGGAGACCAACGAGTGGAACTACGTGTCCTCGCTGCCGCAGCCGCTCGCCGCGCACGCCGGCGCCGTGCACAACGGCAAGATCTACATATCAGGTACAGGCCCCCCGGTCCGAACCCCCCCCCCCCCCCCCCCCCCCCCACCCCCGAGACACGGCGGGAGATCGCGAGGAACCGCCGTCAACCTGGCCGTCTCTCCCCGCAGGAGGCGTCCACAACGGAGAGTACGTGTCCTGGCTGTACTGCTACGACCCCGTCATGGACGTCTGGGCGCGCAAGCAGGACATGAACACGAAGCGCGCCATCCACGCCCTGGCCGGCATGAACGACCGGCTGTACGCCATCGGAGGAAACCACCTGAAAGGTGAGGCCGTTGGTTCCCCGACAGAACCTCCTGGCCACCGTGACCTCGTGATCTACCCGTGACCTCATGACCTCCATTACCTTCAAGACCCCTGTGACCTCATGACCTACATGACCTGTGACCACCATGAGCTCCGTGATCAACCTGTGACCTCATGACCTCTGTGACCACCATGACCTCTGTGACCTTCAAGACCTCTGTGACCTCATGACCTCGTGATACAACCATGACCTCATGACCTACCGTGACCTCATGACCTCCATTACCTCTATGACCTACATGATCTGTGTGACCTCATGGCCTCTGTGACCTCCATGACCTAGTGACCTACCCGTGACCTCATGGCCTCCATTACCTCTATGACCTTCAAGACCTCTGTGACCTCATGACCATCAAGAACCCTGTGACCTCCATGACCTCTTGACCTACCGTGACCTCATGACCTCCATTACCTCTATGACCGTCAGGACCTCTGTGACCTCATGGCCTCTCTGACCTCCATGACCTCGTGATCTACCCGTGACCTCATGACCTCCATTACCTCTATGACCTTCAAGACCTTTGTGACCTCATGACCTCTGTGACCTCAAGTGACCTTGACATCAGGCCATCTTTCACACGCCGGCAAAACATGGAGGCCAAACGAAGAGGGACGACAGCGGAGCTCAGATCCATTACAGTTACTGCTGCAGTTACTTAATCTAAAAACACACTGAGTTACAGTTACTGCTACAGTTACTTCATCTCAAACACACTGAGTTACAGTTACTACTACAGTTACTTCATCTAAAAACACACTGAGTTACAGTTACTGCTACAGTTACTTCATCTCAAACACACTGAGTTACAGTTACTGCTACAGTTACTTCATCTCAAACACACTGAGTTACAGTTACTGCTACAGTTACAGTTACAGCCACCTGTACCAATGACAGTTGCAGTTGCAGGGCACTCTGGCTGTGTGTGAGCCAGTAATCCTGAGTGAGTACTCTGATTACCTGGTACTCCTCCCAGGCTTCTCCCACCTGGACGTGATGCTGGTAGAATGCTACGACCCCAAAGCCGACCAGTGGAACATCCTGCAGACGCCCATCCTGGAGGGCCGCAGTGGGCCGGGCTGCGCCGTGCTGGACGACAGCATCTTCCTGGTGGGGGGCTACAGCTGGAGCATGGTACTACACACTGTACTACACACTGTGCTACACTGTACTACACAGTACTACACACTGTACTACACTGTACTACACACTGTACTACACTGTACTACACTGTACTACACAGTACTACACACTGTACTACACTGTACTACACACTGTACTACACTGTACTACACACTGTACTACACACTGTGCTACACTGTACTACACAGTACTACACACTGTACTACACTGTACTACACACTGTACTACACTGTACTACACTGTACTACACTGTACTACACTGTACTACACAGTACTACACACTGTACTACACTGTACTACACACTGTACTACACTGTACTACACTGTACTACACAGAACTACACAGTACTACACTGTACTACACTGTACTACACAGTACTAGACACTGCACTACACTGTACTACACAGTACTACACTGTACTACACTGTACTACACTGTACTACACACTGTACTACACAGTACTACACTGTACTACACACTGTACTACACAGAACACACAGTACTACACTGTACTACACACTGTACTACACTGTACTACACTGTACTACACAGTACTACACTGTACTACACACTGTACTACACACTGTACTACACTGTACTACACAGAACACACAGTACTACACTGTACTACACACTGTACTACACTGTACTACACTGTACTACACAGTACTACACTGTACTACACAGTACTAGACACTGTACTACACTGTACTACACTGTACTACACTGTACTACACACTGTGCTACACACTGTTCTACACACTGTACTACACACTGTTCTACACACTGTTCTTCACACTGTTCTACACACTGTTCTACACACTGTTCTTCACACTGTTCTACACACTGTTCTACACACTGTTCTTCACACAGTTCTACACACTGTTTTACACACTGTTCTTCACACAGTTCTACACACTGTTTTACACACTGTTCTTCACACTGTTCTTCACACTGTTCTACACACTGTTCTACACACTGTTCTACACACTGTTCTTCACACTGTACTACACACTGTTCTTCACACTGTTCTACACACTGTTCTACACACTGTACTACACACTGTTCTACACACTGTTCTTCACACTGTTCTACACACAGTACTCAACACTGTCAATACACACTGAACGCACTGTTATACATACTGAATACATACTGAACACACTCTGAACACTGTGTTATACAAACTGAACACGGTCTGAACAAAGTGACTGAACACGTAGCATTAGCATCTTTAGTGGGCATGCTAACAGTGAGACACAAAATGAAAAGTGTTTGTTCAGGTGTGAAATGAACTTCAGGTCGGCTTGAGTTTGATGTTGTTGTTGTTGCTTGTGGTCGTCCACCGTCTTTAAATCCATCGGGAGTTTGATGTTGTTGTTGTTGTTGTTGTTGTTTGTGGTCGTAGGGCGCCTACAAGTCGTCCGCCGTTTTTAAATCCATCAGGAGTTTGATGTTGTTGTTGTTTGTGGTCGTCCACCATCTTTAAATCCATCGGGAGTTTGATGTTGTTGTTGTTGTTGTTGTTGTTGTTTGTGGTCGTAGGGCGCCTACAAGTCGTCCGCCATTTTTAAATCCATCAGGAGTTTGTTGTTGTTGTTGTTGTTGTTGTTGTTTGTGGTCGTAGGGCGCCTACAAGTCGTCCGCCATCTTTAAATCCATCAGGAGTTTGATGTTGTTGTTGTTGTTGTTTGTGGTCGTAGGGCGCCTACAAGTCGTCCGCCATTTTTAAATCCATCAGGAGTTTGTTGTTGTTGTTGTTGTTGTTGTTGTTTGTGGTCATAGGGCGCCTACAAGTCGTCCGCCATTTTTAAATCCATCAGGAGTTTGTTGTTGTTGTTGTTGTTGTTGTTTGTGGTCGTAGGGCGCCTACAAGTCGTCCACCATCTTTAAATCCATTGGGAGTTTGATGTTGTTGTTGTTGTTGTTGTTGTTTGTGGTCGTAGGGCGCCTACAAGTCGTCCACCATCTTTAAATCCGTTGGTAGTTTGACGTTGTTGTTGTTTGTGGTCGCAGGGCGCCTACAAGTCGTCCGCCATCTTTGAATCCGTCGGTAGTTTGACGTTGTTGTTGTTTGTGGTCGTCCACCATCTTTAAATCCGTCGGTAGTTTGACGTTGTTGTTGCTTGTGGTCGTAGGGCGCCTACAAGTCGTCCACCATCTTTAAATCCGTCGGTAGTTTGACGTTGTTGTTGCTTGTGGTCGCAGGGCGCCTACAAGTCGTCCACCATCTTTAAATCCGTCGGTAGTTTGACGTTGTTGTTGTTTGTGGTTGCAGGGCGCCTACAAGTCGTCCACCATCTTTAAATCCGTCGGTAGTTTGACGTTGTTGTTGTTTGTGGTCGCAGGGCGCCTACAAGTCGTCCACCATCTTTAAATCCGTCGGTAGTTTGACGTTGTTGTTGTTTGTGGTCGTCCACCATCTTTAAATCCATCGGTAGTTTGACGTTGTTGTTGTTTGTGGTCGTCCACCATCTTTGAATCCGTCGGTAGTTTGACGTTGTTGTTGTTTGTGGTCGTCCGCCATCTTTGAATCCGTCGGTAGTTTGACGTTGTTGTTGTTTGTGGTCGCAGGGCGCCTACAAGTCGTCCACCATCTTTAAATCCGTCGGTAGTTTGACGTTGTTGTTGTTTGTGGTCGTCCACCATCTTTAAATCCATCGGTAGTTTGACGTTGTTGTTGTTTGTGGTCGTCCACCATCTTTGAATCCGTCGGTAGTTTGACGTTGTTGTTGTTTGTGGTCGCAGGGCGCCTACAAGTCGTCCACCATCTTTAAATCCGTCGGTAGTTTGACGTTGTTGTTGTTTGTGGTCGCAGGGCGCCTACAAGTCGTCCACCATCTTTGAATCCGTCGGTAGTTTGACGTTGTTGTTGTTTGTGGTCGCAGGGCGCCTACAAGTCGTCCACCATCTTTAAATCCGTCGGTAGTTTGACGTTGTTGTTGTTTGTGGTCGTCCACCATCTTTAAATCCATCGGTAGTTTGACGTTGTTGTTGTTTGTGGTCGTCCACCATCTTTGAATCCGTCGGTAGTTTGACGTTGTTGTTGTTTGTGGTCGTCCGCCATCTTTGAATCCGTCGGTAGTTTGACGTTGTTGTTGTTTGTGGTCGCAGGGCGCCTACAAGTCGTCCACCATCTTTAAATCCGTCGGTAGTTTGACGTTGTTGTTGTTTGTGGTCGTCCACCATCTTTAAATCCATCGGTAGTTTGACGTTGTTGTTGTTTGTGGTCGTCCACCATCTTTGAATCCGTCGGTAGTTTGACGTTGTTGTTGTTTGTGGTCGCAGGGCGCCTACAAGTCGTCCACCATCTGCTACAGCCCGGAGAAAGGCACATGGACAGAGCTGGAGGGCGAGGTGGCCGAGCCGCTGGCCGGCCCCGCCTGCTCCACCGTGGTACTGCCCGCCTGCCTCCCCTTCAACAAATGACAACTAACCCTGTCGGCGGGCGGCGGGGGCAGGGCGACCCGCGGGCCGCCGGGCGACTGGGAGGAGGACGGAGCATGAGAAGAAAAAAAGAAAAAAGACCCTCCAGCCGGACGCCGGCGGTGTGTATGAATTATTTTTTTACAGGTCTGACCAGAGCACTTTGGTGATTCTCTACTGACGGACGGAGGGAAGAAACCCCGGCGGCGGCGGAAGTGACGTGCTTAAAGCGTGGGCGGCGACCGTCCGTCCCCACCTGTGATTTAAAGGGACAGTACGTGGGGTTTTGTTTTTTTTTTTTTTTTTTTTTGGTTGGTTTTTTTTTTCGGCTTCTCTTCTATAGCACGCAGTAGTGTGGCGCTGAACTCTCGCTTTCACATCCATGGTATCTCGTGTTCCGTAGCAGCAGCAGCAGTCCGGCTGCTCACTTTGCCCGTGGTCGTCCCACTGTATAAATATTCTTCATCACTTGTGTTCTTCTTCATCGTTCCGTCGCTGGGGTTTTTTTTGTTTGTTTTTCTCGGTCCGTTCCCGTAACGATTGCAGCAGGTTTTTTTTTTGGTGTTTTTTTTTTTTTTATTTGTCTTTCTCTAAAAAAAAAACTTTTTCTTAGACTCTCCTGTTGTGTTCAACTGCAGCAAACTTCATTTTTGCCTTTTTAAAACAAAAAAACAAAAAATGTTTGATTTAGAAATGCTGGCAAGAAGTGCTAACATCCAGATTATAGAGCATCTTCCACCCACTGAGCTTGGAAGAATTGAACGAGTGAGTCCGTCATTAAACCGACCAACGTGGCGTTTTTTCACTAGTTTTTCCAATACGCGACTCAATATTGTTCGTTTATCATAACAATAAGGTTCCACCCCCGATAGAATCTGTATCTCCTGCTGCAGAGCGTACATCCGTTAGATATCAGCGCAAATACTAAATTAAATAGTATATATTTTTATATATTTATTAATAATATTACAAAATGTGGATTGTGACGACGGTCCGGTGTTTCGGTTTCACTGGCGCCCCTGTTAACTGGTGACTTCTGCCAGGAGAGTACCTAGTACCATGGAAGTATCTGGTACCATGAGAGTACCTGGTACCAAGAGAGTACCTAGTACCATGAGAGTACCTGGTACCAGGAAAGTACCTAGTACCATGGAAGTATCTGGTACAGTGAGAGTATCTGGTACCATGGAAGTATCTGGTACATGAGAATACCTGGTACCAGGAAAGTACCTAGTACCATGGCAGCATCTGGTACCATGAGAGTACCTGGTACCAGGAGAGTACCTAGTACCATGGCAGTCTCTGGTACCATGAGAGTACCTGGTACCAGGGAAGAACCTAGTACCATGGCAGTCTCTGGTACCATGAGTACCTGGTACCAGGAAAATACCTAGTACATGGCAGTATCTGGTACCATGAGAGTACCTGGTACCAGGGAAGTACCTCGTACCATGGCAGTCTCTGGTACCATGAGTACATGGTACCAGGAAAATACCTAGTACCAGGACAGTGCCTGGTACCATGACAGTACCTAGTACCATGGCAGTCTCTGGTACCATGAGTACCTGGTACCAGGAAAATACCTAGTACCAGGACAGTACCTAGTACCATGGCAGTCTCTGGTACCATGATAAGTACCTGGTACCATGAGAGTACTTGGTACCAGGTACTAACACATAGCAGAAATGCGTCTAATCTAGTCCAGTAGGAACTAGCGGAAAAGCGCCAACGGTGTTGAGCGACCAGCGAATGCTGATTCTACGAGACGTGCGGCGGTTCTGAGCAGCAGCGCCCCCTGCTGGTACCGTCCAGCAGCGCTTCTGTGTTACGCAACACGACACGTTGAGTTATTTAATCGCCAAAGGTTCGTTAAAACACTTTTCTTTTCTGAAGTTTGACACCATGAACACAACAGGAGGCTGAAGCGACAGACTGGACAGACGGGTCACGTGACTTTAAGGTCGCCACGGAGCCAGAGGGAGGTTGTAAAAAAAAACAAAAAAAACAATAAACAACAAAAAGACCTTGTTGATGTTGGTGACCCGGCTCCCTGATCTGACCCACCAGGACTCCTGGAACACGGTTCCCCACATCGTGTCTCTCGGCACGGAGCCGAGCTTCGGTGGTGCTGCAGCCAAAAAAAAAGACAATTAAGAGGCGGATTCCTAAATGCTAATGTGACGTTAGTCAAAGTTGACGATACGACGATCGTACAATCAAATTGGAGCTGTGGCCGCGGAGGTTCGCCTCCGAGACGTTTCATCTTTAACGGTGCAGTGTGTCGGATTTTCATCGGTCGATGGCCGGTTGGTTTGGGTTTTTTTTTTGTTTTTAAAAATAATGTCGGAGTACCGCAGCTTTTCTAGAGGTACGAAGACGAGAAACGACTCTGTTACAAGAATCACTTGACTCGTCTCCTCCAGGAAGTAGGTTCCAATGAAACAAAAAGGGACTTTTTATGGGTTTTTCACAGCCGCCGTACGTTCTCCAAGTTCTCTGGGTTCTCCGAGTTCTCCGGGTTCTCCGAGTTCTCTGGGTTCTCCGAATTCTCTGAGTTCTCCGAGTTCTCCAAGTTCTCTGGGTTCTCCGAATTCTTTGGGTTCTATGAGTTCTCCGAGTTCTCTGGGTTCTCTGAGTTTTCCGGGTTCTCTGAGTTCTCCGAGTTCTCTGGGTTCTCCGGGTTCTCTGAGTTCTCCGGGTTCTCTGAATTCTTTGGGTTCTATGAGTTCTCCGAGTTCTCTGGGTTCTCTGAGTTTTCTGGGTTCTCTGAGTTCTCCGAGTTCTCTGGGTTCTCTGAGTTTTCCAGGTTCTCTGAGTTCTCCGAGTTCTCTGGGTTCTCCGAGTTCTCCGGGTTCTCTGAATTCTTTGGGTTCTCTGAGTTCTCCGAGTTCTCTGGGTTCTCTGAGTTTTCCGGGTTCTCTGAGTTCTCCGAGTTCTTTGGGTTCTCTGAGTTCTCCGGGTTCTCCAAGTTCTCCGGCTTCTCTTTGAAGGCCAATGTTGGCAGTAAATCTGATGCACTGTCAAAAGGCGCCGTTTTCTGTGTTTTGGTTTCTGAAAAATTCCGTGTTTCCACGGCAACGGCTGAAACACTGACAACGACGTACTTCACCCGCCAGGTCACTAGGTGGTGCTGCTGGTTGTTTTTAATTACTGAAGCCACACACTCACACTCGCACACGCACACACACACACACACACACACACACACACACATGCAGCAGAGAACAATGAGCTGAAAACACGGGAGAAAATGGGGGAACGTTCTAGTGGACAGACCACCAAGTTGCATTGTTAATGCCGTGACTGTCAAAATAAAAGTACCAAGTCCAGGACACCACGGGGGAATCTTTGTTCTGATTGGCTCTACTGAGCATGTGCAGAAGAGCTCGTTCCTCTGGACGAAATTGAGAGCGAGCGTCTCCGTGAATTCTTCATTTTGCCCGTTTCCACGGAAACAGAGCGGTTTTTTTGGGGGGTAAAAGTCCTACTTTGGGAGCCATTTCCAAAAAAGTTGTACATTCAGTGGCTCAGAGTACCGTTGCCGTGGAAACGGACACCCCAAAAAAAACGCAACGAGAGCTTTGCGGGTTGTTTTTTTTCACTTTCGTTGCCGTGGCAACGGGTCCTTACACACTGTACCTTTAACAGATGAAACAAACCGGCGGGCTTAAAAACTCACAGAAATGTAAATGAATGTATGTGCTTTTGTTAAAAAAAAAAAAAAAATGAAAAAGAGAGAATTTTATTTCCAGTCTTGGCGATTCGGTTGAAAACTCGACTCTCAATCTGGATGCAGTACCCGTCGAATCCTGTAAAAACTTCGTGGACTTCATTCTTGTACATAAGTCGCCTGCAGTGGAACATTTTTTGTGCACTCAACCTTGGATTTATTCTCAAATCCTGTTATGTCCTTTGCATTTTAGAATATGAAAATAAAATGACTCTTGATGATTAAAAATGTCTCCGATTGTTTTTTTTATACGTTACTTTAACTTTATGTTACAGTAAGTTACTGTATTTGCTAGGTAGTTACGACTCTGCTTCATTACCACAGGTTGTACGTGGTTCAGTATTTAGGTATCACTGGAGGTTCTAGATAGTTCTACCTCTACAATACTGCATTCTTCGTTACCATGGTTATTACTATGACGGTGGGGTCACACTATGGTGTTCCTTCATTCCTTCATTCATTCATTCATTCATTCATTCATCGATCATTGCGTCTTTCTCAGTTGAGATCCTGCACCGACTTTCCAGTTTCAATATATTTTGTGCCGCAAACTGAGTATTAGTTCTTCAGAACCGACACCAGAACCAACTAAGGGACAGACCACTAAGAGACAGACCACTAAGAGACGGACCATTAAGAGATGGACCATTAAGAGATGGACCACCAAGAGACAGACCACGAAGAGACAGACGACTAAGAGACGGACCACTAAGAGATGGACCACTAAGAGACAGACCACTAAGAGACAGGCCACTAAGAGACAGATTACGAAGAGACAGACCACTAAGAGACAGACCACTAAGAGACAGACTACTAAGAGACAGACCACTAAGAGACAGACCACTAAGAGACAGACTACTAAGAGACGGACCACTAAGAGACGGACCACTAAGAGACGGACCACTAAGAGACGGACCACTAAGAGACAGACCACTAAGAGACAGATTACGAAGAGACAGACCACTAAGAGACAGACCACTAAGAGACAGACTACTAAGAGACAGACCACTAAGAGACAGACCACGAAGAGACAGACCACGAAGAGACAGACCACTAAGAGACAGACCACTAAGAGACAGATTACGAAGAGACAGACCACTAAGAGACAGACCACTAAGAGACAGACTACTAAGAGACAGACCACTAAGAGACAGACCACGAAGAGACAGACCACTAAGAGACAGACTACTAAGAGACGGACCACAAACAGACAGACCACTAAGAGACAGACTACTAAGAGACGGACCACTAAGAGACGGACCACTAAGAGACGGACCACTAAGAGACAGACCACTATGAGACAGACCACTAAGAGACAGACCACTAAGAGACGGACCACTAAGAGACAGGCCACTAAGAGACAGACCACTAAGAGACAGACCACTAAGAGACAGACTACTAAGAGACGGACCACTAAGAGACGGACCACTAAGAGACAGACCACTAAGAGACAGACCACTAAGAGACGGACCACTAAGAGACAGACCACTAAGAGACAGGCCACTAAGAGACAGACTACTAAGAGACGGACCACTAAGAGACGGACCACTAAGAGACAGACCACTATGAGACAGACCACTAAGAGACGGACCACTAAGAGACAGACCACTAAGAGACAGACCACTAAGAGACAGACCACTAAGAGACAGACTACTAAGAGACGGACCACTAAGAGACGGACCACTAAGAGACGGACCACTAAGAGACGGACCACTAAGAGACAGACCACTATGAGACAGACCACTAAGAGACAGACCACTAAGAGACGGACCACTAAGAGACAGGCCACTAAGAGACAGACCACTAAGAGACAGACCACTAAGAGACAGACTACTAAGAGACGGACCACTAAGAGACGGACCACTAAGAGACAGACCACTAAGAGACAGACCACTAAGAGACGGACCACTAAGAGACAGACCACTAAGAGACAGGCCACTAAGAGACAGACTACTAAGAGACGGACCACTAAGAGACGGACCACTAAGAGACAGACCACTATGAGACAGACCACTAAGAGACGGACCACTAAGAGACAGACCACTAAGAGACAGACCACTAAGAGACAGACCACTAAGAGACAGACTACTAAGAGACGGACCACTAAGAGACGGACCACTAAGAGACGGACCACTAAGAGACGGACCACTAAGAGACGGACCACTAAGAGACAGACCACTAAGAGACAGACTACTAAGAGACAGACCACTAAGAGACAGACCACTAAGAGACAGACTACTAAGAGACGGACCACTAAGAGACGGACCACTAAGAGACAGACCACTAAGAGACGAGGGTTCTGGTACAGGACCGTTGTTCTGAGCATGAAAAGTACGTCTCAACCCGAGAGCATTGTGCCAGAAGACGAAGCATCCAGTTCCAGAGAGGACAACTGTCCCAGTGTTTCTCACTGTTTTCATTTGGAGCGTTGAGGAGGACGTTGAGTCCTCGTCCTGAACTCCGGGAAGAACAAAAAGCACAAACTCACATTTAGCACAAACGCTCCGTGCCAACTGGTTCGCAGCTCAGACGGCCGTTGGGAGACTCGTCTCTTCCTGCTCGCTCTGCCTGGCGTCTTGTTCCAGACGCCTCGCCGTCGGAACGCAGAACAATCGGCCGGTTCTCCGTCACACCGGCGGCGGCGGCTGAGTCACCTCGGCCGACCGCACGGCGTCCAGACGACGAGCTGGACGCTGTCGGCTCCGAGACCGACGAGACGCACCGGACAGACGGTGGCGAGGGACAGACGGTGGCGAGGGACCGGCGCTTCCTCGGAACACTGGAACATTAACAATGCTGCAGTTCTACATTATCGTTTCACCTGTGGTAGTTTACTTCTACTCATGTCAGTGTATTTCTACTTTACCGTACGTTCTAAATACACGTTGATTCAAAATCACTGTAGGTTCTATATCAGTCTATTTCTACATTACTGTAGGTTCTACATTATTCTATTTCTATATTACTGTAGGCTCTACATCAGTTTATTTCTGCATTACTGTAGGTTCTACATTATTCTATTTCTACATTACTGTAGGTTCTACATCAGTCTATTTCTACATTACTGTAGGTTCTACATTATTCTATTTCTACATTACTGTTGGGTCTACATTATTCTATTTCTACATTACTGTAGGTTCTACATTATTCTATGTCTACATTACTGTAGGTTCTACAGCAGTTTATTTCTACATTACTGTAGGTTCTACATCAGTCTATTTCCATATTACTGTAGGTTCTACATCAGTCTATTTCTACATTACTGTAGATTCTACATTATTCTATTTCTACATTACTGTAGGTTCTACATTATTCTATTTCTACATTACTGTAGGTTCTACATCAGTCTATATTTCTACATTGCTGTTGGGTCTACATTACCATAGGTTCTACATTATCATTGGTTCTTCATTACCGTTGGTTCTACATTATTGTTGGTTCTACATTATTGTTAGTTCTACATTACCATAGGTTCTACATTATCGTTCGTCTACATTACCATTGGTTCTACATTGCCATCTGTTCTACATTATCATAGGTTCTACATTATCGTTGGTCTACATTACCATTGGTTCTACATTATCATAGGTTCTACATCACCATAGGTTCTACATTATCATTGGTACTACATAATCATTGGTTCTACATTATCATAGGTTCTACATCACCATAGGTTCTACATTATCGTTGGTTCTACATTATCATTGGTCTACATTACCATAGGGTCTACATTACCATAGGTTCTACATTATCGTTGGTATACATTACCATAGGTTCTACATTACCATAGGTTCTACATTATCGTTGGTTCTACATTATCATTGGTCTACATTACCATAGGGTCTACATTACCATAGGTTCTACATTATCGTTGGTATACATTACCATAGGTTCTACATTACCATAGGTTCTACATTATCGTTGGTATACATTACCATAGGTTCTACATTACCATAGGTTCTACATTATCGTTGGTATACATTACCATAGGTTCTACATTACCATAGGTTCTACATTATCGTTGGTTCTACATTATCATTGGTCTACATTACCATAGGGTCTACATTATCGTTGGTATACATTACCATAGGTTCTACATTACCATAGGTTCTACATTATCGTTGGTATACATTACCATAGGTTCTACATTACCATAGGTTCTACATTATCGTTGGTATACATTACCATAGGTTCTACATTACCATAGGTTCTACATTATCGTTGGTTCTACATTGTCATTGGTCTACATTACCATAGGGTCTACATTACCATAGGTTCTACATTATCGTTGGTATACATTACCATAGGTTCTACATTACCATAGGTTCTACATTATCATTGGTATACATTACCATAGGTTCTACATTATCGTTGGTCTACATTATCATAGGTTCTACATTATCGTAGGTTCCACGTTGTCATAGGTTCTGGAACCGTGAGTGGAGGCAGCAGATGGTTCTCCAAGCAGCGCGGCGACCTTCTTCTCAGCAGCGACAGATGGAACCGCAAAGAGACACAATCAAGCTGCGTCGCCACAAAAGAAACATTTTCACAAAAACAACAACAACAATCAGTCAAACTTCATTCGCCAGGCGGCAGGATGTTCACACTCTGCGTGTCAGGAGGAGGAAACGGAAAACCATTAGAAATACATTTTATATAGATAGAGAGAGAGAGAGAGAGAGAGAGAGAGAGAGAGCGAGAGAGAGAGAGAGAGAGAGAGAGAGAGAGAGAGAGGGAGAACAATCTGTGTTAAAAAAAACAGATGAAGCTCCAAAAAAGTCTGGAAAATAATGATAAAATCCAATAATATAATATAAAGAACGTTTTACAGGAGAGAAACTGCAGTTTGATGATTTCATGTTGAGAAGCAACGAGTGAAAACAGTTTTAATATGTACAAATATTTGTGTACAAAAACTTGAACTGTGTAAACATGAATCAACTCTGCAGGTGTGTGTGTGCGTGTGTGCGTGTGTGTGTGTGCGGGCGCGCGGCAGCAGATGGAGACCTGTTGCCTCCCGCTGCGCTCAGGTGAGTCCTGGACGCTCCGGGTCCGGGTGTGAAACAGGGTCCAGGTCCAGGTCCGGGTCCAGGTCCGGGTCCTCCGGGTCCGTGAAGCTCGGGTGACTCATGAGACGATGAACGCGAGCGCTTCTTTCCACGGCGCGGCGCGCGCCCCTCCGCCGGCTCCCCCGCCGCCCCGCCGCGGTATTTTTAGCCCGGCAGCGGCCACCGTCATTCAGCGGCCACGCGCGGCTGTGAGCGGCTCCGCGAGCTCCGCTTGGACCGAAGCGCGACCCCGCAGGACCCGCACGTGCCGGGCCCCGGTGACAGGATGAAGGAGGCGCGCGCGTCGCCCGCAGGTAAAAATGTTTTTTTTTTTTGTTTTAATCTCTTTATTCGTTCATTGATCTTTCCGTCACTTTGTTCACGCCGCGGCCCCCCCCTCCCCCCCCCACCACTCCTCCATCACCCCTTCACTCCTCCATCACTTCTTCATCACTCCTCTTCCTCTGTTTTCTGCAACACGTCGTGTTTGTTTTTATTTCCCGTCGTTTGTATTTTTCCTCCACGTGCGCGTCAAACATTTACCTGTTAGTGTGTGTGTGTGTGTGTGTGTGTGTGTGTGTGTGTCTGCAATTGTAACAAACCACACACACAGAACCTGCCGCTGCATGTGGACCCTCATCTTCCTCATCATGAAAATCTTCATCACCACCTTCATCATCGTCATAAACTTCAAGACTGTCTTCATCATCCTCACCACCACGATCTTCATCCTCACTGCCATCGTCATCGTCTTCGCCACCACAACCTTCATCATCGTCGTCAGCGTCGCGATCTTCATCGCCATGACCGCCTTCGTCATCGTCTTCATCACTTGAATCATCTTCATGGTTGCGTCGCTGTGGAAATCGTCACCGTCGTCGTCGTCGTCGTCGCCATGGCAACTTTCACAACCACGTTGTTATCTTCGTCTCCTGTAACCTTCATCATCATCGAAATGATCTTCATCACCATAGTCTTTATCTTCATTGCCGTCTTCGTCGTCTTCGCCACCATGAACGGCATCATCATCATCATCATCATCATCATAATCATCACTTTCATTATCTCCGTCATAAAAATCGTCATTGTAAATTTCACAACCATCTTCATCATCGTCAGTGTAATGACCTTCATCACCAGCACTGCACTCTTCATCTTCATCATCTTTGTAACGTCATGATGTTCATAGCCAACCTTCGTCATCATCACCGTCACTGGCACTATTTTCATCATCATCATCATCATCGATTCTTCACTGCAATGATCTTCATCACCACCATAATCTTCATCTGGAGCATCATCTTCATTGTGTTTGCCACCATAACCTTCATCATCATCATCGTCAGCGTCATGATCTCTATTGGCATGACCGCCTTCATCATCATCATCGTCGTCGGCTTGATGATCTTCATCACCATAAACTTCATCTTCAATGCCATCTTCATCATCTTTGCCACTATAAACATCATCATCATCAAAATGGCCAGTGTAATGATCATCTTCATCATCACTGTCATCTTCATCATGAATATGATCACCATCTTCATCATCTTCATCATTGCCAGCATAACGATCTTCATCACCGGCGCTGTGACCTTCATTATCATCATCATCATCATCATCATCGTTGTCACTGTCGTGATCTTCATTGGCACGGCTGCCTTCATCATCATCATCGTCATTGTGAAGGCAGATGTTTCTTGTCTAGAGACATCTGCTAGAGACCCCCCCCCCCCTCAGATCTTCATCACTTCCTGTCCCTGCGGCGTGCTCCTGCCCCTCCCCCTGCTGCTGACTCGGGGGGGCCCCCCTGGCTCCGGTCGTGTCTGATGATGTGAGCGATCACAAATCTTTTGAAGTAAAAAAAAAAAAGAAAAAAAAGATGGCCGCCGGGCGGCGGCGGGAGCGGCGCTGCGCCGCGGTGAGGCCAGCCGTGTAAGTGTGTGCGCTGACCTTGTGGCCTCTGTGAGGAGTGAGGCGGTGAGTCATCCTCCCTTCTGCTGATGGGAACAGCCTTGTCTCGTCCCCCCCCCCCCTCCCCCCCACACCTCCCCCCCCCCCCCCGTCTTACACACACAGGAAGTGAAGGGAGGACGACTCTTTTACTACTTTCTTTATATTGTGATGTTGTGGTTCAGTAAACAAAACTTGTTCCTCCACTGTGAACGTCAAAACAATCAGTCTCCCCCGTGTTTACATCCGTCCTGGAATAACAACTATAATCTGCATTACAAGAGGAAGATGCTCTATAATCTGACGTTAGAGGAGGAAGATGCTCTATAATCTGCATTACAAGAGGAAGATGCTCTATAATCTGGCGTTAGAGGAGGAAGATGCTCTATAATCTGTTTGTTTAAAAAAAAAAGTTTGTTTTTCTTAAAGAAATATCTCATGATTGTATTCTTCCTCTTCCTCCATCTCTTCCTCTTCCACTCTCTCTCTTCCTCCTATTTTTCTCTTCCACTCTCTCTCTTCCTCCTCTTTTTCTCTTCCTCTTCCTCCCTCTCCTCCTCACTCTCTTCCTCTTCCTCACTCTCATCCTCCCCTCTTCCTCTTCCTCCTCTCTTCCTCCTCTCTTCCTCTTCCTCCCCTATCTTCCTCCGCTCTACCTCTTCCTCCTCTCTTCCTCCCTCTCTTCCTCTTCCTCCCCTATCTTCCTCCTCTCTTCCTCTTCCTCCCTCTCTTCCTCTTCTCTTCCTCCTCTTCCTATCTTCCTCTTCCCCCTCCTCCTCTCTTCCTCCGCTCTTCCTCTTCCTCCTCTCTTCCTCCACTCTTCCTCTTCCTCCTCTCTTCCTCCCTCTCTTCCTCTTCTCTTCCTCCTCTTCCTATCTTCCTCTTCCTCCGCTCTTCCTCTTCCTCCTCTCTTCCTCCCTCTCTTCCTCTTCCTCCTCCTCCTCTCTTCCTCCCCTATCTTCCTCCGCTCTTCCTCTTCCTCCGCTCTTCCTCTTCCTCCTCTCTTCCTCCCTCTCTTCCTCTTCCTCCTCCTCCTCTCTTCCTCCCCTATCTTCCTCCGCTCTTCCTCCTCCTCCTCTCTTCCTCTTCCTCCTCTGCAGTACCATGCTGAAGTTTGACCTCTGACCCCAGCGGACATGTTGACCAGTTCGGACCAGTCCCTGTCCCTTTCCCTGTCCCTGCCCCCCCCCCTGCGCTCCCCCGGCGGGGGCCGTCGGGTCCAGTCGTCCCTGTCCCTGCCGGAGCCGGAGCCCTGGAGGCCCTGCGGTCCGGTCCGGCCCGGTTTGGCCCCGGGGGCCCGCTCCAGCTCCCTGCAGGTCCCCCACGGCGCCCCCGAGGGCCTGGGCCTGCCCCCCCGGGCCGCCAGCTTCGACGTCCCGTGCGGGCAGCGGGAGGACGCCTCGTGGGACCAGGGCTCGGGGTCCCTGAGCCCCCACGCCATGCTGCGGCGCCGGGGGGGGCTGGTGGAGCAGAAGGACATCATCATGGCCCACCAGGCCCACAAGATCCAGAGCACGCCGCAGGCCCGCCGGAAGGAGTGGGAGTGAGTACCGGGGGGGTAGAGGGGGGTGGGGTAGTACCAGGGTGGGGGGGTGGGGGGGAGGCGGGGTTAATGTGAGGGAGGACGAGACGTCAACCCAAATTCATATGAGTCTTTAACCTGTTTCAAACCAACTTCAAAGCAACGTTGACTTCAAAGCAATATTGACTTCAAAGCGCTGCATTTGTCTCCATAACACTCTTAATGGCACAAGAAGCTCTGAATTCAAACTTTGAAGGTATTTTTTTATGTCGTATATGTGATGAAAACCCAAACGATCACTACAGAAGACGGCGCCTCCACGACCCAGTGAAATGTCCACAAAATGTCCTGTCGCTGTTGCATTCTGGGTGTTTTTACAAAGTCGTGGTGGAGCTCCGTTCACTCGTCATGAGATCTCAGAGTTGTTGAAAGTAAAATCAGAGGTTTTTTTTCCTCCTCCTCCTCTTCTTCTCCTCTTCCTCCTCCTCTTCCTCCTCCTCTTCTTCCTCTTCCTCCTCCTCCACCTCTTCCTCCTCCACCTCTTCCTCTTCCTCCTCCTTCTTCTCTTCCTGCTCCTCCACATCTTCCTCCTCTTCCTCCTCCTCCTCCACCTGCTCCTCCTCCACCTCTTCCTCCTCCTCCTCTTCCTCCCGCTCCTCCTCCTCTTCCTCCTCCACCTCTTCCTCCACCTGCTCCTCCTCCTCCTCTTCCTCCTCCTCTTCCTCTTCCTCCTCCACCTGCTCCTCCTCCCCCTCCTCCTCCACCTCTTCCTCCTCTTCCTTCTTCCTCCCCCTCCCTCCTCCTCCTCTTCCTCCCCCTCCTCCTCCTCCCCCTCCCTCCTCCTCCCCCTCCCTCCTCCTCCTCCTCCCCCTCCCTCCTCCTCCTCTTCCTCCTCCTCCCCCTCCCTCCTCCTCCTCCTCCTCCTCCTCCTCCTCCTCCTCCTCCTCCTCCTCCTCCTCCTCCTCCTCCAGCACAGTGATGGTCAGTGATTCTCCAGCGATTATCCACTCCAGCAGATTAAGTGTCAGTCGTTCTGGTCGTTGTTGCTCAGAAACAAAGTGTTTTTCTTTCTTTCCGCCGCCGCAGCAGAAAGGCGGAGCTTCTGTTTGGACGATAGTTGAGCCGTGATTCACTCCACCAGCTGGAGGCTCCTCCGTCACTCTACTGTAATCAGACGCTCCATATCCGCTTCCCTCCACTTCACCGTGGAGTGGCTCTCCATCAGCCTCACCTCCATCCGCCTCACCTCCATCCACCTCACCTCCATCAGCCTCACCTCCATCAGCCTCATCTCCATCAGCCTCACCTCCATCAGCCTCACCTCCATCAGCCTCACCTCCATCCACCTCACCTCCATCAGCCTCACCTCCATCAGCCTCATCTCCATCAGCCTCACCTCCATCCTGCAGTCAGCCCACGCTGCCTTCCTCTTCCTCTTCCAGCTCCAAAACCCAGTCTAAACCCAGTTCAAAACCCACTCCAGAACTAGTCCAGAACCAGTTCAAAACCCACTCCAGAACTAGTCCAAAACCAGTCCAAAATCCACTCCAGAACTAGTCCAAAACCAGTTCAAAACCCACTCTAGAACTAGTCCAAAACCAGTTCAAAACCCACTCCAGAACTAGTCCAAAACCAGATCAAAACCCACTCCAAAACCAGTTCAAAACCAGTCCAAAACCCACTCCAAAACCAGTTCAAAACCCACTCCAAAACCAGTTCAAAACCAGTCCAAAACCCACTCCAAAACCAGTTCAAAACCAGTCCAAAACCCACTCCAAAACCAGTTCAAAACCAGTCCAGAACTAGTCCAAAACCAGATCAAAACCCACTCCAAAACCAGTTCAAAACCAGTCCAAAACCCACTCCAAAACCAGTTCAAAACCAGTCCAGAACCCACTCCAAAACCAGTCCAAAACCCACTCCAGAACTAGTCCAGAACTAGTCCAGAACCAGTAGAAATGTTTTCTAGTTAAAACTTCCTGCTGGAGAAAAACAAACACTCAGGGAGCGACGGCGCCTCCTGCAGGTCACAAACAGAATAAATACACAGAAGTTATTAAAACAGAAAAAAAAAAGTTTATGACAAAGTGTTTATACTTAAAAAAAAATGTTTTTTGTTTTTTGTTTTAAGCTGAAAGTTTGAGTGGATGTGAGTATGAGTATTTCCAGCACAGGGGGCGTGGTCACTATTTGATTGACAGGCTCAATGAGCCAATCACAGCTCTGAAACAGCTTCGATAACTGCGGGGGCGTGGCCTGTGAGAAGGGGGGCGGGGGGTGATCCATATCATCCACATCATCCTCCTGCACAGAGAGAACTTGAGCCTGTAATGCGGCTGTTCGTCCAGCAGGGGGAGCCGCAGAACCAGAGAGGAGCGTTTTGGACGTTTTGAGCCCAAAACAAGTAAATGACCTTCCAGTGAAAACACAACAACCTCTGATCTTTCGGGAAGAGTTAGACTCGTGTGTCGAGGAGGCGTCCGGCGGGGGACATGTCCCATATGGGGGGGGGGGACACGTCCCAGGTTGAGGGTTGAACTCTGGACCTCTGATGCCCTGGCTTCATGCCCCAGGCTCTATTTGGTGGCTGTTCTTGGTCCCGAGCTCGGCCTGAGAGGCGGAACCCCGGCGGTTTGTTGGCGTCCGTCCAGGAGCGGCAGTGACTGGAGGGATCAAACAGACAGAACCCAGGAGTAGAGGATGTCTGTTGCTAGGCAACAGAGAGAAAAATAAAATGCTTAAACCACTCCGGTGTTTGGCTGAAAGCCGCTCTGCAATTATATAAATGCTCTTCACTGCTCCGCCGCAAAGTGCTGCTATTAACGTTCTAGCTTGAAGCTGCGTCACTGCTCCTCCTGGAGCACCTCCTCCTGGAGCACCTCCTCCTGAGAGTACTTCCTCCTGGGAGTACCTCCTCCTGGAGTACCTCCCTCCTCCTGGAGTACCTCCTCCTGGAGTACCTCCCTCCTCCTGGAGTACCTCCTCCTGGAGCACCTCCTCCTGGAGCACCTCCTCCTGGAGTACCTCCTCCTGCAGTACCTCCTCCTGGAGCACCTCCTCCTGAGAGTACATCCTCCTGGAGTACCTCCCTCCTCCTGGGAGTACCTCCTCCTAGAGTACCTCCCTCCTCCTGGGAGTACCTCCTCCTAGAGTACCTCCCTCCTCCTGGGAGTACCTCCTCCTAGAGTACCTCCCTCCTCCTGGAGCACCTCCTCCTGGAGCACCTCCTCCTTAGAGTACTTCCTCCTGGAGCACCTCCTCCTGGGAGTACCTCCTCTTGGAGCAACTCCTCCACTTCTAGTGAAACACACTTCTAAACAACACACACACTTCTAGTAAGACACACTTGTAGTAACACACACACACTTCTAATAACACACACTTCTAGTAACACACACACTTATAATCAACACACACACTTCTCATAACACACACTTCTAGTAACACACACACTTCTCGTAACACACACTTCTAGGAACACACACACTTCTAGTAACACACACTTCTAGTAACACACACACTTCTAATCAACACACACTTCTAGTAACACACACTGCTAATTAACACACACACTTCTAATCAACACACACTTCTAGTAACACACACTTCTAATTAACACACACACTTCTAATCAACACACACTTCTAGGAACACACACACTTCTAGTAACACACACTTCTAATTAACACACACTTCTAGTAACACACACTTCTAATTAACACACACACTTCTAATTAACACACACTTCTAGTAACACACACTTCTAATTAACACACACACTTCTAATCAACACACACTTCTAGTAACACACACTTCTAATTAACACACACACTTCTAATCAACACACACTTCTAGTAACACACACTTCTAATTAACACACACACTTCTAATCAACACACACTTCTAGTAACACACACACTTCTAATCAACACACACTTCTAGTAACACACACTTCTAATTAACACACACACTTCTAATCAACACACACTTCTAGTAACACACACTTCTAATTAACACACACACTTCTAATCAACACACACTTCTAGTAACACACACACTTCTAATCAACACACACTTCTAGTAACACACACACTTCTAATCAACACACTTCTCGTAACACACACACTTCTAATCAACACACACTTCTAGTAACACACACTTCTAATTAACACACACACTTCTAATCAACACACACTTCTAGGAACACATACACTTCTAGTAACACACTTCTCGTAACACACACACTTCTAATCAACACACACTTCTCGTAACACACACACTTCTCGTAACACACACACTTCTAATCAACACACACACTTCTAGTAACACACACTTCTAATTAACACACACACTTCTAATCAACACACACTTCTCGTAACACACACTTCTAGTAACACACACACTTCTAGTAACACACACTCTTCTCCTCTGAAGGCTACAATAGTTACATGGCGCTTGAGAGCCGACTAAGTGTGTGTGTGTGTGTGTGTGTGTGTGTGTGTGTGTGTGTGTGTGTGTGTGTGTGTGTGTGTGTGTGTGTGTGTGTGTGTGTGTGTGTGTGTGTGTGTGTGTGTAGAAAAAAAATATCCTCGTGGCAAAGAAAATCTTTCCCAACAAAATATTTGGTTTGTCCATCTTTGCAAACAGTCCATAATTCTGTGTTTGTGTGTGTGTGTGTGTGTGTGTGTGTGTGTGTGTGTGTGTGTGTGTGTGTGTGTGTGTGTGTGTGTGTGTGTGTCTTTGCTGTTGTTTCCATAGCGACGTGGCTCTCTTGAATTCCTGCTTCGTTCTTTTCATTTCTGCCAACAAAAGCAGTGTTGCACAATAGAGCAACATCTTCCTACAGAAATCTGTTTACACACACACACACACACACACACACACACACACACACACACACACACACACACACACACACACACACACAAACACACACAGGGCCAGTGGAGCTCGCTGCAGAACCTCTGTTGTCACTTTTCATTCCTCCGTTGATGATTAACTCACATATGTGCAGAGAAAGTATTCAGACGACTGCAGTACTCATGTAGTACTCATGCAGTACTCATGCAGTATTCATGTAGTACTCATGTAGTACTCATGCAGTACTCATGCAGTACTCATGCAGTATTCATGTAGTACTCAGAGAAGGTGTGTTTCTGTAGGTCCTACTCCGGCGTGTCAGATCTAGATCTATATATATAGATCTAGATAGAGTCATATAATGTGATCATGGAGCGACTGTGGTTGTTTGAAATGAGGAGGTGCAGTTTTTGGCAGGTGTTGTTGCCAAATGTTGCCGAGCTTCTGTTAACATCACCTCTCACACTTCCTGCCAAATAACGCCCCTCCTCATTTTATATAACCACAAGGTTCTAATGGCATTATCTGTTGAGTTCAGTACCAGATTACTAGTTACTGGATTACTACCTCCTCTAACTTCAGATTATAGAGCATCTTCCCCCTCTAACTTCAGATTATAGAGCATCTTCCTCCTCTAGCTTCAGATTATAGAGCATCTTCCTCCTCTAACTTCAGATTATAGAGCACCTTCCTCATCTAATCCAGATTATAGAGCATCTTCCTCCTCTAACGTCAGATTATAGAGCATCTCCCTCCTCTAACAACAGATTATAGAGCATCTTCCTCCTCTAATCCAATTATAGAGCATCTTCTTCCTCTAACATCAGATTATAGAGCATTTTCCTCCTCTAATCCAGATTATATAGCATCTTCCTTCTCTAACTTCAGATTATAGAGCATCTTCCTCCTCCAACACCAGATTATAGAGCATCTTCCTCCTCTAATACCAGATTATAGCGCATCTTCCACCTCTAATCCAGATTATAGAGCATCTTCCTCCTCTAACACCAGATTATAGAGCATCCTCCTGTTCTAACATCAGATTATAGAGCATCTTCCTCTAGTTTCAGATTATAGAGCATCTTCCTCCTCTAATACCAGATTATAGCGCATCTTCCTCCTCTAACACCAGATTATAGAGCATCTTCCTCCTCTAATCCAGATTATAGAGCATCTTCCTCCTCTAACACCAGATTATAGAGCATCGTCCTCCTCTAATCCAGATTATAGAGCATCTTCCTCCTCTAACACCAGATTATAGAGCATCGTCCTCCTCTAATCCAGATTATAGAGCATCTTCCTCCTCTAACTGAACTTAATGAGTGAATCATCAAATGGATCCACTCAATGCAACAGTTCATTTAATGTGTTACATTAACACGTCAAAGAAGTTTAGTGAGTAACTAGTTACTAGAGGAGGAAGAAGAGGAGGAGGAGGAGGAAGATGAGGAAGAGGAGGAGGAGGAGGGGGAAGAGGAGGAAGAAGAGGAGGAGGAGGGGGGAAGAGGAGGAGGAGGAGGAAGAAGACGAGGAAGATGAGGAAGATGAGGAGGAGGAGGAGGAAGAGGAGGAGGACGGAGAGGAGGAGGAAGAGGAGGAAGAGGAGGAGGAGGAGGAAGAAGAGGAGGAAGATGAGGAGGAGGAGGAGGAAGAGGAGGAGGAGGAGGAAGATGAGGAGGAGGAGGAGGAGAGGAAGAAGAGGAGGAGGAGGAAGAAGATGAGGAAGATGAGGAGGAGGAGGAGGAGGAGGAAGAAGATGAGGAAGATGAGGAGGAGGAGGAGGAGGAGGAGGAGGAGGAAGAGGAGAGAGGAGGAGGAGGAAGAAGATGAGGAAGATGAGGAGGGAGGAGAGGAGGAGGGAAGAGGATGAGAGGAGGAGGAGAAGAAGATGAGGAAGTGAGGAGGAGGAGGAGAAGAAGATGAGGAGATGAGGAGGAGGAGGTGGTGAGGAGGAAGATGAGGGAAGATGAGGAGGAGGAGGAGGAGGAGGAGGAGGACGAAGAGGAGGAGAGGAGGAGGAGGAGGAGCAGCAGATGGAGCAGAGTTTCCTAACAACGTGTGAAACGTCCTGTTGCAGCTGTTTGGTGCAGCTGTTTGGTGCAGCTGTTGCAGCTGTTGCAGCTGTGTGCCCCTCCAAAAGCCTCAGATCTGTTTCATGCTCTATTTCCACTCCGATATTAGACCTCGGCCTACTTCCTCATGTTTTAATAGTCCGACTCCACTAATGGAAATAACAGCACTCTGGAACCTGTTTCATTCATTCACACTTATTTAGAATGTGAAAAAAACCCAAAAATGTTAATACTGAAAACGGCAACCGACTGTAAATATATTCATATGTTCATTATCATTACATCATGACATATGTACATATTTTCCACCCATTTTAAATTATGGATATGCATGCATATATGCAATGTGTATTTGAACAATATATACATATACACAGTAAATATATGTATTTAGTCCCTTCCAGACTGAAGATTGTTTATTTATGTTGTGTATTTATTTACATGATTTGAATATTGTTATTATTGTGTCATTAGAGTTAGATTTTTATTTATTATTAATTAATTCCAGACATTGACAAATACAAATTAATTAATTAATTAAAAAATTATATATATATATATATTTTTTTTAATTTATTTATGATATGACAGAATTATGTTTTCAGTGTGTGTATATCATATATATATATATATATATATATATCATTTTTAAAATGTATTTATTTATGATATGACAGAATAATTTTTTCAGTATATATATATATATATATATATAATTTTTAAAATGTATTTATTTATGATATGACAGAATAATTTTTTTCATTGTCATTTCCACAAACACAATTTGTTGAGTTAAGTACTTAAGTGCTTTAATGACGTCACACACGTCCATCTATTCATATTAAGTCAATTGAATCCCATTTATTCACATTATCTGAACAACGTGTATTAGAAGGAACCATTTAACAACAACAAAACTCAATGTGCTCGTTTATCAAACATTTCTGTTATGGAAACTGAACAATTGCACAGTTGATTATTGATATATATATATATATATATATATTATATATATATATATATATATATATATATATATATATATGTATTTTCACCTACACAAAATAAACAAATTAAGTACATGACCGACCACATATAGAACATGCATCTAATTCAACATGTCTGAAAAATTGAGTGAAATAGACATTTAAATGATTTTATTCAGTATATAAGACGCAGTGAACTGATTGATTCTCCTGGTTATTTTTTGTGCAACAAGGTTTTTCTAAAGTTGAACAAACTTTGACTGGCGCTCAATGGACTTCCTGTCCCGCAGAGACGCGTAAAGCCGCATCTGCCCCCCCCCCCCCCCCCCCCCCCCCTCCCGCCCCACCCCACCCCCGCGCGCCCACGGACACCTTTTACATAAACGCGCGTTCCCACACAGCCTGACGGGTGGAGGAGCCGCACGGCCCTCCTCCTTCTCCACCAACTTTCATTGAGCTTATCGGTTCTGGAGGGGAGGAGGAGGGTGGAGGAGGGAGGGAGGGAGGGAGGGATGGAGGGAGGGGGCGGCCGGTGCTTGCGCGCTCCTGTGCGCATCAGTCGCTCTTCACTCCGCGCAGCGAGCGTCAGACGAGGACGATCCGCGGCTCCACGTCCTGCCCGCAGCGTCCATGTGCGTCGAGCTCACCTGCCCGGCGAGACGCGCCAAAGTTTGAGCGGACTCCAACCCGGGAGCGGCGTCCCGAGGCACGTGCGCCCCCCGTTGCGCCGCCCCACCTTCACACCGCCCGCCCGCTTGCGCTCTGGAGAAGTTGGGCTCCGTTACGCGCCGGTAGAGCGGATGGAGAAACGGGAGTTTGTTTCTGCAGCTCGCGCGCCTGATTCATTGATAAGTGAGTAGATGGAAGATTTCCCCCGGAAGCCGCAGCGGACATGAAGTGAGAAGAACCTCGAACTTTCTTGAGGAATAAACAAAACGCGCTCGCTGGATTCGAGGTGGAGCGTTTTTTTTTGTTTTTTTTTGTTTTTCCTTTTCTTTTCTTTTCTTTTCTTTCATCTTCGCCTTTTTCCCCTTTTCAATTAAAAGCTCCACTCTCCTTCCAGAATGGCTCGCTTCGGAGACGAGTGCGCTCCGGCCGCGGGGGACTCCGGGGACGGGGACCCGGAGCGCGGCAGCTGCGGCGGCGGCAGCGGCGGCGAAGGAGGCGGCGGAGACGCGCAGGACGCGGCGGCCGCGGCGGCGGCGGCGGCGGCGGCGGGGATGACGGCGTCCATGAAGCAGGCCAAGGCGCAGCGGGCCCGGACCATGGCCCTGTACAACCCCGCCCCGCACAAGCAGAACTGCCTCACCGTCAACAGGTCGCTCTTCGTCTTCGCGGAGGACAACGTCATCCGGAAGTACGCGCGGCGGATCATCGAGTGGCCATATCCTTCCCCGCCACCCCGGGGGCGCACGTGGCGTGTTGTGTTGCCGGAGGGAGGGGGGGGAACAACAACACGCACGTGAGCGGCGCCCGAGTTTCAGATCACCACGTGTCCAAAGTGTCCTGTCAAGTCTGTGCTCTTCATCATCAATCATCATCATCATCATCGTCACAATCACGTCTGACCCCTTTTAACTGTTTCCTCGTGGCGAGAAGATCCCTGGTTCGATTCCGGTTTCAAAGGCCTTTGTTAGGTGGAGTTTGAATATTTCCTCTGTGTTTTAGCACTTTGAGGTAGTTTGTGACACGAAATTCCCTAATTTATGACCCGTTTACTCGACGTCCCAGTGGACAAACGCGTCGTTTTGGAAAAGTTTCACGGCAACGTTTAAAAAAAAAAAAAAAAAAGACGTCCATTGGAAGAAACTGTGATATATTGGTGTCGGGCCACTAGTGGGTGCTGTTGGTTGGAGAGCAGCGCGCGTTGAGAACACTGAGCTCTAAACGCTGGCGTTATAGTGGAATCGTTATTAGTGACTGTCCAAAATAAAAAGCATCGAGATGGCTTGTTATCCGCAGTGACTGTCAAAATAAAAGTACCAAATCCAGGAGACTAAGGACCGGAGTCACGACGCCACGGAGGATAACTTTGTTCCGATTGTCTCTACTGAGCGTGTGCAGGAACGAACGGGTTGCTATGGCGACGGTAGCGTCAACAAGGAAAAAACTCAAGCGTTTGCGGAAAGTGTCGTTTTTGTTCCCCCCCCCCCCCCCGCCCTTTTACACGGAAACAGCCAAGCGTTTTTTGGTTTTTTTTGGGCGGGGGGGGCCGTTTCCCCCCCCCCAAAAAGTTGTGTTTTCGGCAACTCAGAGCGCCGTTGTCATGGAAACGCAACTAAAGCTTTGCGTTTTCACAACCGTTTTTCCGTCTGTGGCGATGCAACCAGGAGTCTTTTTTTTTTTTTTTTTTTTTTCCTATATTTCTCTGTTTCTATAGAGACTATAGAGTTGGAGCGTTTTGTTTTTGTTTTTGTTGGTTTGTTTTTATTTTAAAGTTCCACTTTTGAGAGTCGTTTTCCAAAATGTGCATGACCACGAGCGCCGTTTCCGTTTACACGGCAACGCGGCCCGGGCGTTTTCAAAAAGTTTCGTGTTTCTGTCCTGTACACACACACACACACAAACAACACACACACACACACACACACACACACACACACACACACACACACACACACACACACAACTAGACTAGTCACACACAACTTTTGTGTGTGACTAGACACACACAAAACACAACAGGAGGTTTTGCGTTTTCGCCTGAATTCGTTGGCGTGTCAACGGGGCCCTGCGTGTGTGTGTGTGTGTGTGTGTGCGTGTGTGCGTGTGTGTGTGTGTGCGTGTGTGTGTGTGTGTGTGTGTGCGTGTGGTGTATGTGTGTGAGTGAGTGTGAAGGAGCGTGAGTCACGCGCCCATGCGGCAGCGTTCAGGGGTGTAATTTGCCTCCGGCGGCCTCTCGATCCCGCCTCGTACGAAGCGCTCGCGGGAGATGGACGCTCGTCATGAGTGCGCGCTCGGCGAGCTCCGTCCGCCGGCCCCAGCGCTAGCATGCGGCGATCATTAGAAGCGGCTGTGGGGGAGGCGGTGTAGGCACACATCTGATGCTCGGCGCTCATTGGAACGTGAACCCTGCCGTGAGTAGGTGTCGGTTCAAATCCAGCAGGCAGGCGATTCTGCTGCTTCCTGCTGCCGCAGCCAACAGTTTGTCTCTCTCTCTCTCTCTCTCTCTCTCTCTCTCTCCGCTCAACTTCTTCTCCTTTAACAAACATGATCTGGGAATTTATTCTTCTCACCAAACTGAGTAGCCCCCCCCCGCCACCCCCCACCCCCCCACCCCTCCCCCGAACAACTAGAGACGTTAGAAACGTCCCTGCGGATGATATTGGACTGAACACGGCCTCCAATCAGCCAATAACCTGCTGACACCCGTTGCTATGGCGACTACCCAGATTCACACACAAACTAGGAAAACGAGCTCGGGGAGAAAAAAAAAAAATCTTTAATGATAAAGACACAATCTTTTCGTGACGTCATGTAAAGAGAAGCCAGTCTTTCTGCTCTGGGTTCTGAACGGCTGTTGGAATATTCAGAGTGAATTTAACGGAAAAAAACCTGGATGAAAGAGGAAGGAAGGCTTTCATCTGTAGACATGAAGGGGAAGAGAGGGAAGCATTGTGGTGGTCGTTGGACAAAAGTTCACAGACTTTCAAGCCGGTTTGGGTTCAAACTGGGTTCTAATTTTACGTTTCAGAGCGACCGGGGCCAAAGGTCAAGGGTCCCCCCCCCCCCAAAAAAAGTATCTTCGTCGTAACGCGGCCACTTTTAATCCGATTCACGTCAAATCGAATCCAAGTCGTTCAGCTTTCAATTCCCAGTCCTATGACAGGCTACATGATGCAGTGATGTCATTACCATGGTCAGCGGATGGGGGGGGGGTCAAAGGTCAGGGGGGGTGGTGTCACGGGGAAATTGTAAAATATGTATACATCAATGGCAAACTGACAACGTGAAGCAATTTGAACAACCATGACGTGACGGAAGGAGTGGTGAGGCGCATCAAATGACCTTGTCATCCATTGGTTTCCATGGTAACGTACAGCGACGGTCTCTACTTCTTTGTTGTGGCGCAGAATCGCTGCGGGAAAAACGACTCCGGTCTCAATGTGAAGTCCATTTCGATGCCGTTTAGAATCCAGGTGGACTTCTCGTCTCTGGCGCCAGTCTGATGGCCGAGGGTTCACGGCGGCGGCGCCGGACCTCAGCCGGGGGTCTCGAGCGTCGACCCGTTTACAAATTAAAACGTCTGTCCAGGTTGGAGCTTCTTGCCAAACAGCCGTAGGGTCGAACAGTGAGGCGGACGGACCGAGTCCAACCGGGTGTGAAGTTAAAATAACAACAGATTCAAAAGCACAACGGGTGGAGACAAAGTTCCCGGAGGGTGAGACGATGAGACACCAGCTGGTCTCGTCTCTACGATGAGACAGAGGGACACCAGCTGGTCTCTCGTCTCTACGATGAGACAGACCTCAGGTCAGTCGCTGGGAAATCATCAATGAGTTCAGTCAGTTAGAACCTCTTATCTATCTATCATCTATCTATCTATCTATCTATCTATCTATCTATCTATCATCTATCTATCTATCTATCTATCTATCTATCTATCTATCTATCATCTATCTATCTATCATCTATCTATCTCTCTATCATCTATCGACATCTATCTATCTATCTATCATCTATCTATCTATCTATCATCTATCTATCGATATCTATCTATCTATCTATCTATCTATCTATCGACATCTATCTATCATCTATCTATCTATCTATCTATCTATCATCTATCTATCATCTATCTATCTATCGACATCTATCTATCTATCTATCTATCTATCTATTATCTATCATCTATCTATCTATCTATCATCTATCTATCATCTATCTATCTATCGATATCTATCTATCTATCTATCCGTGTAGGTGGAGTATAAAGTACACGGCCATTTGCATGGGCAGATAAATCGATTATTATCATGGTGACTGACTTGTCAAAATAAAACTACCAAGTTGGATTGTTTTTTCGGTGACTCACCAAAATAAAACTACCAGGTTGGATTGTTTTTTCGGTGACTCACCAAAATAAAACTACCAAGTTGGATTGTTTTTTTCGGTGACTCACCAAAATAAAACTACCAAGTTGGATTGTTTTTCGGTGACTCACCAAAATAAAACTACCAAGTTGGATTGTTTTTTCGGTGACTCACCAAAATAAAACCACCAAGTCCCAGGAGAATCTGGACTGGGCGTCTCCAGTCCCTCTACTGAGCATGTGCAGAAGAACTTTGGAAAAGTTCCACTTTTGGTAGCGGAGAGTTTTCCCGCGGCGCCGAGTGCCATTGTGGCGTGGCGTTGTGGCGTTGCCCTTGTGGCGTAAACGAGTTTTCCTACCGTGACTCTGGAGCCGCCGCGCCGGCCCAACAGTAAACACTGGGAGTGAGAGGCAGCTTCTCCGGCAGGCGCCAGGCAGCATGGCGGCGTTGCCATATCTGCCCACCGCTCCTCCTGTCTTACACCCCCTCCGGAGCGGCGTGCCAGTCTCCCGCTGTTACCTAACCGCGGGTTCGGGGGGGCGCGTGGGCGCCTGGTCAGGACGAGCAGCGGCGTGTGGGAGGGAGCTGGCCTGGAGGAGCTCGGCCCGGAGAGCTACAACACTTAGACGCCGCGCGCCGAGGTGTGACGTGCCGACAGCCGCCATCTTGGGGAGGTCACCCTGGAACCTGAATCAGTCATCTGATAGCAATCCAACTGGGTGCTTTTATTTTGATAGTCACTGCAATAACAATCCAACTTGGTGGTTTTATTTTGACAGTCACCATAATAACAATGCAACTTGGTAGTTTTATTTTGACAGTCACCACAAAAACAATCCAACTTGGTACTTTTATTCTGACAGTCACCGTAATAGCAATCTAACTTGGTACTTTTATTCTGACAGTCACCGTATTAACAATCCAACTTGGTACTTTTATTTTGGTGAGTCACCGTAATAACAATCCAACTTGGTGCTTTTATTTTGACAGTCACCATAATAACAATGCAACTTGGTAGTTTTATTTTGACAGTCACCATAAAAACAATCCAACTTGGTGCTTTTATTTTGACAGTCACCATAATAACAATCGAACTTGGTGGTTTTATTTTGACAGTCACCGCAATAACAATCCAACTTGGTACTTTTATTCTGACAGTCACCGTAATAACAATCCAACTTGGTACTTTTATTCTGACAGTCACCGTAATAACAATCCAACTTGGTACTTTTATTTTGACAGTCGCCGTAATAACAATCCAACTTGGTGCTTTTATTTTGACAGTCACCATAATAACAATCCAACTTGGTGCTTTTATTTTGACAGTCACCATAATAACAATCCAACTTGGTGCTTTTATTTTGACAGTCACCATAATAACAATCCAACTTGGTGCTTTTATTTTGACAGTCACCATAAAAACAATCCAACTTGGTGCTTTTATTTTGACAGTCACCATAATAACTTGGTGGTCTGTCTTCTCCCAGTTTCTTGTCAAGACTAAAACAACCAACAGCACCCGCCAGTGGCCCAACATGCTAACTGCGTCTACGTCAACTCGTTGTGTAAACAAGACTTTTTCTGGAACAAAAACGCCAAAACGATGCGTTTCCACGTGACGTGTTGCCGCGTGAACGGCAACAAATCCAGTGACGATCAGTCACCGGTGATAAAAAAAAAAAATGGAACAACGTGAGTTTAAAAGCTTCCTGGTCGGCTTTGTTTAAAGCGGCGGCGGCTCAGAAACAGGCTTCACAGCGGCGCGGCGAGCTAACCCCCTCACAGCGGCGGGCGTGACTCAGTGCGAGCGCTGTGGAGCTGACAGGTACCAGTTAGTGACGGAGTGGGCGAGGTTTTATTCAGTATTTCCCCTCTCCTGCTATTTTCCGCTCCACAGTGTGGAGTCGTCGGTGTGAGTCCCCGAGGCCGAGGCTCCTCTGGGAGTCAGTGACCCCGATTCACTGAGACTTGGGCCCAATCCCAATTCCATTTTGTACCCCTACCCCTACCCCCTACCCCTTACCCCTACCCCTACCCCTTACCCCTACCCCTTACCCTTACCCTTACCCCTACCCCTACCCCTACCCCTACCCCTACCCCTACCCCTACCCCTTACCCTTACCCTTACCCCTACCCCTACCCCTACCCTTACCCTTACCCCTACCCCTTACCCTTACCCCTACCCCTACCCCATACCCATACCCCTACCCCTACCCCTTACCCTTGCCCTTGCCCTTACCCCTACCCTTACCCCTACCCCTTACCCCTACCCCTTAGCCCTTCGCCTCTGCCTCCACCTTCCCCTCCAAAACGAGGGCAAAGGGGTAAAAGTTTCAGCCCTTTTTACACTTTTTACACCTCTTTGTCCAACTTAAGCCCCGTTTTAAGTGGAAATCTAGTGTTATTGCGTCGGAAAAGTTGTGTGGAGCGGGATGCAGTTTTCATGTTAAGCCACTAGTTCTCCTGATACACTCATTACCGGCAGCGCAGTACGTATAGCGCAGAGCGTAGCTCGATGCTACGCTCTGCTAGTAGCTCGATGCTACGCGCTGCGCTATACGTACCGTAGACCGTGAGGCCGGTGGAGGTGACGTAGCGCCAACGTTAGAGGCTGCTGGTCTACGACAGCGCATAGCCTTTGCGTATCGTTCGTAATTCACACGGTAAAAAGTGTGAATTAGGCTTTATGACATTTGATACGTACTCTTATTGGTACTCGGTATCGGCAAGTAGCTAAAGTTTAAGTCCTTGTACTAATTTTTTTAAAAGCGGCATCGGTGCAGCTCTATAGGCTCCGTTTCCACGACAACCTTTAAATGTGAGCCGTTAAAAGTTAAGCGTTACGTTTCCACCGTAGCAGCAGAAACACTGACAATGGTGTAGTTGGTCCCCCGGGCCACTGGGGGGGCGCTGTCGCTCGTTTTAGTCATGAAACCGCAGAGATATGTGGAGAACAAAACGCTATAAACGTGAACAAAACGTGGAGAAGCGACGTTCTCGTGGACCGACGAGGGATCGGATGATATCAGGAGAGTCTCAGCTCGTCTCGGCCGCCAGCCGAACCGCTACGCGTCGGCCATGTTGGTCTACCGGAGCAGGAGGAGCTGTTTGTTCGGCCGCCGCCATCAGTCCGCTTCCGAACAGGAAGTGCGGCGACGTCGAGGCGGTAGAAACGTCTCGCGGCTCCTCGGCGGCTCGGGCCAAGGCGACTCCGCCGCCTCCCTCCTCAACCCCGTTCCTCTCCCATCAAAGGCACTTTTTAAAAGCAGGTTGCCATGGATACCATGCCATCTCGCTAACAGATTGCTTCCAGCGGCGGAGAATATGAACCGTGCCATTATTCATCTGTCATTTAATCATCCAGCCGTCTTTTCTCTCTCTCTCTCTCTCTCTCTCTCTCTCTCTCTCTCTCTCTCTCTCTCTGAACTGCATGCCGGAAACGGCGACATTAGTACAGGGTTTGTTTTTTTCCCCTGTTGCTGCATTTAGGGAACATACGAAAATTGAGACATGAGGTGTTTAGGGAACATCTGTAAACTGTATTTTTCTTGTGATGCAGCTGAGATGTTTAGGGAAAATTATATAACTATATTTTTCCGTGTCATCCATGTACGGTTTTTTTTAGGGAAAATCGTTAAATTGCATTTTCTTGGGACGTATGTGAGATCTTTTGGGAACATTGTTGAACTATGTTTTGTTGGGATGCATGTGAGTCATTTAGGGAACATTGGTAAACTTGAGTTTTCTTGGAATGCAAAATTTTTTTGGGGGGGGAGTCTAATTGAGGGATTTAGGGAACATCTCTAAACTGTATTTTCGTGGAATCCATGTGAAGCGTTTCGGGAACATTGGTGAACTTGAGATTTCTTGGAATCCACGTTGTTCCCAAGTCTTTCATTTCTCTTATTGACATTAGTAAATGAACATTGTTGAACTATATTTTATTGGGATGCATGTGAGGTATTTAGGGAACATTGGTGAGGAGTATTTTCTTCCGATACACAGATTATTTTTAGGGAACATTGGTGAGGAGGATTTTCTTCCGATACACAGATTATTTTTAGGGAACATTGGTGAGGAGGATTTTCTTCTGATACACAGGTTATTTTTAGGGAACATTGGTGAGGAGGATTTTCTTCCGATACACAGATTATTTTTAGGGAACATTGGTGAGGAGGATTTTCTTCCGATACACAGGTTATTTTTAGGGAACATTGGTGAGGAGGATTTTCTGATATGCAAGTTTTTTTTAGGGAACATTGGTGAGGAGCAT
The DNA here is from genome assembly GCF_963422515.1 of Blennius ocellaris. Taxonomy (NCBI): domain Eukaryota; kingdom Metazoa; phylum Chordata; class Actinopteri; order Blenniiformes; family Blenniidae; genus Blennius; species Blennius ocellaris. The sequence continues at coordinate 621,854 of NC_137659.1, forward strand.
TTTCTTCTGATACACAGGTTATTTTTAGGGAACATTGGTGAGGAGTATTTTCTGATATGCAAGTTTTTTTATGGAACATTGGTGAGCAGCATTTTCTTCCGATACACAGGTTATTTTTAGGGAACATTGGTGAGGAGGATTTTCTTCTGATATACAGGTTTTTTTAGGGAACATTGGTGAGGAGTATTTTCTGATATGCAAGTTTTTTTTAGGGAACATTGGTGAGGAGGATTTTCTTCCGATACACAGATTATTTTTAGGGAACATTGGTGAGGAGGATTTTCTTCCGATACACAGGTTATTTTTAGGGAACATTGGTGAGGAGGATTTTCTGATATGCAAGTTTTTTTTAGGGAACATTGGTGAGGAGCATTTTCTTCCGATACACAGGTTATTTTTAGGGAACATTGGTGAGGAGTATTTTCTGATATGCAAGTTTTTTTATGGAACATTGGTGAGCAGCATTTTCTTCCGATACACAGGTTATTTTTAGGGAACATTGGTGAGGAGTATTTTCTGATATGCAAGTTTTTTTATGGAACATTGGTGAGGAGCATTTTCTTCTGATATACAGGTTTTTTTAGGGAACATTGGTGAGGAGTATTTTCTTCTGATATACAGGTTTTTTTAGGGAACATTGGTGAGGAGTATTTTCTTCTGATATACAGGTTTTTTTAGGGAACATTGGTGAGGAGTATTTTCTGATATGCAAGTTTTTTTTAGGGAACATTGGTGAGGAGTATTTTCTTCTGATGGATGTGAGGTGTTCAGGGAACATCGGTTAATTGCTGGATTCACTTGATACACATTTAATTTAGTCTGAATGTTTTAGTTTGTAATCATGGATTTGTCAGCTGTCGTACTTTATAAAGTAACGCTGTTCCCTCTGTACTCGGCCAATATTAGTATTAAACCTTAAACCATTATTACTGGTGTTATTGAAGGTTCAGGTCCTGTGAGAGCATCAGGCGTTAGCATCGTTCACGTCAACGTCTCCAGCTCACTCGCTATCGTGGCAGCTTCATCGCCGGATGTCGTTTGTTCTCAGACATCGTTCGTCAGTGTCTCTGCGTCGGTTTTTGTCCTCGTTGAAAGACGTTCCCTTAACCGGCCTTTACGCCCTTCGAGTACATGATCCTGGCCACCATCACCGCCAACTGTGTGGTGTTAGCGCTGGAGCAGCACCTCCCGGGGGAGGACAAGACGCCCATGGCCAAGAGACTGGTGAGACCACACACACACACACACACACACACACACGAAATTAAACATTTATTCTGCAAGCTAAACCTCATTAGGGAACCGAAACGGCTTCAAAACAAATACAAATAAAGGCAATAAAAAACAACAACCCTAAACTGGAATGAAGTGTGAGGCGTTCAGGGAACAACGGTGGATTTTATCATCCGACGGAGGCACGTGAGGCGTTCAGGGGATTGTCTGTAAATTACTGGGACGCGCTGATACCGATTCCAGTTCTTGGTATCAGGTCCAGTGATGGAGATCCTGGAACGTTAACGAGAACGACGACAGTGAGACGGACTTTAAATCACGTTCGTCACTCAAATCATCACTCGCAGGCCACGCCCCCTCCTAGTAGGCCACGCCCCCTCATAGCACTTCCTTCCCTTTGAACTTTTCCACTGCACAGCTTTTTCTTATTTGATTTTTCAGAAACACATTTCGCTGAACTGTTTCCTTAATAAAAGAGAAAGTTTGAGCCGGTTTTAACTGGAAGGTGCCGAGTGATGCGTTCAGGGACATCACGTAACTCCCACCTCCGGCAATGTCAATGAGCCGCGCTGGAGTCCGAAGGCGCCGTTTCTAATTCCACTGTGAGAAAAGATGATATATGGAGTGTGACGTGTGCCGCGCCTCCTGCTGAGCGCGGCGTCGTTGTCGGTCGGTCGCCGAGCTGCGTCCTCGCCGTCGCCGACGAGCCTTTCCCGTTTCTCTCCCCGCAGGAGAAGACGGAGCCGTACTTCATCGGGATCTTCTGCTTCGAGGCCGGGATCAAGCTGGTGGCGCTGGGCTTCGTGTTCCACAAAGGCTCGTATCTGAGGAACGGCTGGAACGTCATGGACTTCATCGTGGTGCTCAGCGGGTGAGTGACATCCGCCGGTCGCCACGACTACCGGCGTTTTTTGTTTTTTTGGGGTTTTTTTTCTTTTTCTTTTCACACGAAAGTGCGAAATCTTTGTTTCAAACATTGTCAAGTTATTAGCTGCCAAGCATACTGGCGGAATCTGTTTCTGGAGGAGGAACAAAATATCACTTCTCAGCGGCGCCACGCGCGCCTGACAGCGAGCCAGTCGGGCGAGGCCCCGGCGGCGCGCCGCCTTTCCGCCGCCGCTAATCACAGCTAACCACTAGTCACAGACGTCCCGCCGGCCACCGCGGCAGATCCCACGGGGACTACATTACCCACAATCCTCTGCTCCTGCTGGTTCATTTTCATCTTTAGTTTAAATCAGTGAGGCGTTTAGGGAACATGATGGAATTGTAGATGCTGCCAATGCATGTAATGAGTTTAGGGAACATCATGAAAATGTAAAAATTTTCTATGCATGTGATGCGTTTAGGGAACATCAGGAAATTGTAGATGCTGCCTATGCATGTGATGCATTCAGGGAACATCATGAAATTTATGACATTTTCTATTCATGTGATGCGTTTAGGGAACATGAGGAAAATGTACACATTTTCTATGCATGTGATGCATTCAGGGAACATGAAATCTTTGACATTTTCTATTCATGTGTTGCATTTAGAGAACATAATTAATTTTACACATTATCTGTGCATGTGAGGCGTTTAGGGAACATCATGACATTTTACACATTTTCCATGCATGTGACGCGTTTAGGGAACATCAGGAAATTTTACACATTTTCTATGCATGTGATGCGTTTAGGGAACATCATGACATTTTACACATTTTCAGTGTATGTGAGGCGTTTAGGGAACATCATGAATTTTTTGGGACATTTTCTACTCATGTGACGCGTTTAGGGAACATCAGGAAATTTTACACATTTTCTATGCATGTGATGCGTTTAGGGAACATCATGACATTTTACACATTTTCAGTGTATGTGAGGCGTTTAGGGAACATCATGAATTTTTTGGGACATTTTCTACTCATGTGATGCATTTAGGGAACATCAGGAAATCATATGCTCGCTATTGATTCAGGCGTTCTGCTGCACGAGACACGTTTAAAGCAGTACAACATCTGGCCTGTGGACGTTTGTCAGGTGAAAGTTAACCGAAGCAGATTCCAGCGGTCGGTCAGGGATGAGCGCTGATCCAGGAACAGTCGATTATAATGGAAAGCCACTGTTCTTCATTGTCGTGCTGATAATTCCCATTTGGAGAAGAAGCCTTGAATGTCACATGTTTGCGTGTGTGTGTGTGTGTGTCTGTATTTTTCTATTATCTGTATGTGTGCTTCTTTGTCTTTTGTTTATTTTTAAAGTGAGACAGAAAGAAAAAAAAAAAAAAAGCTTGAGATTAACACCCAGCCACCGATTGTTGCGTTAATTTAGTGGGCGCTCATGTTTCGGGTTGGCGGCTGTGATTGGCGAAGCGGGGGATTAATTTCAGACTCTGATTGTCAGCTTGTGTCGCAGCTTGTTTTGGGGTATTTTTCAGCGGCGTGCCTTTAATCCCGACACGCCGCCGCTCATGTCTGACGCCGGGTTTGTGACGGTCGAGCCGCCGCTGATGTGTTTCGGTATTTACATTGATTTGAATGTGTTATTGTGCTCCGCTAATGGAAGAATTCAGGGATTAAGACAGTTTTAAAAGGAGGGAGGTGGTGAGAAACTTACTTCTGATGAAGGGGAGAAAAAAAAAAAAAACGGCAAAAATGTTCAACCACAATCCCCCAAAAAAAGTAAAAACAGGATACAGACGTTTGACTAATCTCAGATTTCACACAGGAGAAAACGCGGTTTGTTTCTCTTTCTGCATGTTTGTTAATCTCAGCTGGTTTGTTTCTGCTTCTTCTTCTTCTTCTGGTCATCAATCACTTTCTTTCAAGAAGAGATAAGAACCAGATTATAGAGCATCTTCCTCCTCCAATCCAGATTATAGAGCGTCTTCCTCCTCTAACATCAGGTTATAGAGCATCTTCCTCCTCTAACCAGATAATAGAGCATCTTCCTCATCTAATCAAGATTATAGAGCGTCTTCCTCCTCTAACATCAGATTATAGAGCATCTTCCTCCTCTAACATCAGATTATAGAGCATCTTCCACCTCCAACCTCAGATTTTAGAGCATCTTCCTCCTCTAATGTCAGATTATAGAGCATATTCCTCCTGTAATCCAGATTATAGAGCATCTTCCTCTAACATCCAGATTATAGAGCATCTTCCTCCTCTAACATCAGATTATAGAGCATCTTCCTCCTCTAAGCCAGATTATAGAGCATCTTCCTCCTGTAATCCAGATTATAGAGCATCTTCCTCCTCTGACATCCAGATTATAGAGCATCTTCTTCCTCTAACACCAGATTATAGAGAATCTTCCTCCTCTAACACCAGATCACAGAGCATCTTCCTCCTCTAACTTCAGATTATAGAGCATCTTCCCACTCTAGCACGTGTTTCTTTAGGATTTCTTTGATTAATCTGTGAATCTGAACTGGACGTGAGATTACGTGCGGTGAGATTAGCGCCGGTCGCGCGGCGGCGGGTTGGATTCCTGCGTCGTCGGCGCATCTCAGACTTGTCTCCACGGCGCGGAGCCGCGCTGCGGCAGGAAGAGGTGGGCGGCTAAGCGGCTTGGCAGCGGCGCCGGAAAGCTGCTCGGTTCCGCCCCCGGGGCCTCCACCGCTCCAACGTCGACGCAGAGCCGCTAATGTTATGCAAACACGTGAAGGAGGGAAGGAAAGAGGACAAAAAAGAGGAAGGAGGCCATGTTTGTTCGCCGTCAGAGGAGCGGACCGTGTGCATGATCCAGCCGCTGCTGATGCTAGTCCGGCTAATGCTAATGCTACGTCATTGCAGACGCAGGTCCATAAAGAGACGTGGCAATGTGGCGGCCGCTAATGCTGACGCTAATCACGCTAATGGAGATGATGCTGCTGAGGCTCAGGAAGCTGGGGTGCCGCTAATGCTCATCATGCTAATGCGAACACCACTGCTAATGCTATGGCAGGTCCATTTAAAACATCGCGACGATGCGACCCCCTGTTAATGCTAATCAGGCCGATGCAAATGCAACTGTTAAGGCTTATGAAGCTGATGGTGTCACTCCGAATGCTGTGGCTGACGTGAGCGTTAATGCAGTTAACACGAATGCCACTACTGAGGTTTGCGACTCTCATAATGTTAAAGCCGATTCCCCCACACTCTGAATGCTGTGGCAGCTGCTGCTAATGTGCGTGACGCTACGAAGACTTATGATCTTGATGATGTCACGTTGATGCAATGCTAATGCAACCGCGAAGGCTAATGTTGCTGAAGAACTCAGCCCGGATGCTGTGGCTGCGGCTAATGCTAATCCAGTTAATACAAATGCCACTGCCGGGGCTTTTGAAGCGAACGAATGTCACTCTGAATGCTGCTAGCTGCTGCTAACGCTAATGCTAATCCAGCTAATGCAACTGCTCAGGCTCGTGAAGTCGCTCCGGATGCTAATGCTACTGCCGCTAATGTCGCGGCCTCAGTTGTTGACGTGATTTGTTACTTTGTTGTCAGTTACGGTAACAAGTGTCTTTTTTTTAAAATTACAAGTTGTTACTGTAAACAAAAAGTGAGTAATTATTATTATTGATTGATTTACCCTGAGGTTGCTTAGCAACAACACTGTAAGTTTTGCTGCTGAAGTGACTCAGACGTTGCGCCTCTCAGGATTTCTCCTCGCCCATAAAGCAAAGTGACACGTTGTCGTGGCAACGCCTCAACGATTCGACTCGTCATGAAGTAGAAAAGTATTTAATTGATCCGCATTTGAATGGAGAACGTTCAGGATGGAGACCCGAGGATCGTCGCCGAGGTTCAGACGTGACGATCGAACGTGTCGGTCTGAATCTGAATGTTGATTTTTTTTTTTTTTTTTTTTTTCACTGAAAAAAAAAAAGAAAAGAAAAGAAAAGTGGAGCTGGATCCTCCGGAGAGTTTCCAGGCTCCGATGAAGTACGGCTCCGTCTTCTCCGGCGGCGGCGGCGGCGGCAGAATCCACTCGCAGCTGAAAATAGAGGAAACATTTTTTAAAAGTGATGCAGAGGACGACTTCAAGGCCAGAAAAACCCGACATCAAACACTTTAATTTAAACTCCCAGTCGCATCCGAACGCGTGAACGTTTCAGGAGTTTACAAGCTGCTGAGTCAGCAGATCAGATTTGGCGGGGGGGAAAAAAAAAACAGATGTATGTGAGTCTCTGTGATCCTGCCGTTTCCACGGCGACCTTTCAAGTAGAAAACGCATCATATTTTTTTGGTGGCATTTTCGCGACGGAAGAACTTCATGTTTACACGGCAACGGTTTGTAAAGGACGTTGGTTTCCATGGCAACGGAATGACGGAAATCACGCCGGGTTTGTTTTTTTTGTAATGAAACCACACACACACACACACACACACTCGCCACTAGTAATAAAGTACTATTAAAAGTCAGAAAGAAAATTTCTCGTTTGGTTTTTTTTTTTAACGTTTTATTCACTGAATCGTTAACAAAAGTCTTTGTGCATTAATCCCCAATATTCCGCACCTTTGTCGTGTCCCTGCTCCCGCGCTGAGAAAATTTTTTTTTAATTAAAACGACGCTAAAGACGATAGCGGTTGCGTCTTGCCTCTTAAAGGGGCAGGCACAAGAATAAACGTTAACAATGGTAGAACACCGAGATTCTAGTTGGATTGTTCTCCAGTGACGAAACTCAATTAAAGCGACATTTAATATAGAATCATTTAAGATACAATCAGTCAGGTGTTGTTGTTCTCCACACCTGGAGTGTGTGTTTCCATCGTAGCGTCCAGTCCCCCCCCCCCCCCCGGACTCCCTCTGAGCTCTGATTGGCTGAAACCAGACAAAGACAGGTGGCCACGCCTCCACTGACCTCCAGGAGAGCGTAAGCACCTGGTGCTGCTGGTGTCAGACGGGCGGCCTGCTTTCAGCGACACACTTTCTGCAGCAGGGACGCTCATCAACACCCCCCCCCCCCCCCCCCCCCCCAACACACACACACACACACCGCACAAGTAAGTCAGACTTAAAAGAAAACACACATGTCTCTCTGGCCGGGTGGGAATGGAATCGAGGCCAGTGGGCCGCCGCTGCCGGCGCTCGTTCCAGCTCACGCTAATGATTTGCTGGGAGCGACTCAGCTGGGACACTGAGCTCAATTAAAATCCTCCATCGAGTGTGGAGCAACAAAAAAAAAAAACCAATTTACGATCAGCGGGAACCCTAATGTGGTCGATTGTGTCCCGCGGCGGAGGTGCGGTGGAAGAATCGTTTCCCAGAGGTTCCGCCGACTGAGAGTCGGTCCATTTATCTGCGAGGAGGCAGGTGAAGACGGGCGTCCTGGGCGAGGGCGCCGCCCTGCTGGTGCTCCAGGTGAATCGCACCACCGGGTGGGACTCGTTCATCTCCATCAGGCACCAAGAGAGAGAGAGACGAGTCCAAGTAGGTCCTCAGTGAGAGGGACAGCCTGGAGTAGAACCGGTGTCCTCTGTGAGGCGTTCAGGTACCGAGTGTTTCCTCTGTAAGACGTTCAGGTACCGAGAGTTTCCTCTGTGAGGCGTTCAGGTACCTAGTGTTTCCTCTGTGAGGTGTTCAGGTACCGAGCGTTTCCTCTGTGAAGAGTTCAACTACCGAGAGTTTCCTCTGTGAGGCGTTCAGGTACCGAGAGTTTCCTCTGTGAGGGGTTCAGGTACCGAGAGTTTCCTCTGTAAGACGTTCAGGTACCGAGAGTTTCCTCTGTGAGGCGTTCAGGTACCGAGAGTTTCCTCTGTGAGGCCTTCAGGTACCGAGAGTTTCCTCTGTGAGGCGTTCAGGTACCGAGTGTTTCCTCTGTAAGACTTTCAGGTACCGAGAGTTTCCTCTGTGAGGCGTTCAGGTACCTAGTGTTTCCTCTGTGAGGTGTTCAGGTACCGAGCGTTTCCTCTGTGAAGAGTTCAACTACCGAGAGTTTCCTCTGTAAGACGTTCAGGTACCGAGAGTTTCCTCTGTGAGGCCTTCAGGTACCGAGTGTTTCCTCTGTGCGTTCAACTACCGAGTGTTTCCTCTGTGAGGCGTTCAGG